>NW_027097912.1:0-180000 GCF_019320115.1 Miscanthus floridulus | reverse complement strand
GGAAGCACCCGATGGAACTCCTAGATGACGAGGCTCAAGTGGAATCTTGTTTCGGTCCGTTTGGAGATAGTCTTAGTATTAGTGCAAGACAGGTGCACGGTTTGTTCCAAACAAAGCTCGGAAATCATTTTGACCGCACCCGATAGAACTCCTAGGTGACGAGGCTCAAGTGGAATCTCGTTTCGGTCCATTTGGATATAGTGTTAGTATGAGTGCAAGATATGTGCATGGTTTGTGCCAAACGTACCATAGGCTCAGAAATCGTTTTGGACGCACCCGATGGTACTCCTAGGTGACAAGGCTCAAGTGGAATCTTGTTTTGGTCCGTTTGGAGATAGTGTTAGTATTAGTGCAAGACAGGTGCACGGTTTGTTCCAAACAAGGCTCAGAAATCATTTTGACAGCATCCGATAGAACTCCTAGGTGACGAGGCTCAAGTGGAATCTCGTTTTGGTCTGTTTGGATATCGTGTTAGTATTAGTGCATGATATGTGGACGGTTTGTAACAAACGTAACATAGGCTCAGAAATCGTTTTGCACGCACCCGATGGTACTCCTAGGTGACGAGGCTCAAGTGGAATCTCGTTTCGGTCTGTTTGGATATAGTGTTAGTATTAGTGCAAGATAGGTGCATGGTCTGTGCCAAACGTACCATAGTCTCAGAAATCATTTTGGACGCACCTGATGGTACTCCTAGGTGACGAGGCTCAAGTGGAATCTTGTTTCGGTCCGTTTGGTGATAGTGTTAGTATCAGTGCAAGAGAGGTGCACGGTTTGTGCCAAACAAGTCTCGGAAATCATTTCGGAAGCACCCGATGGAACTCCTAGGTGATGAGGCTCAAGTTGAATCTTGTTTCGGTCCGTTTGGATACAGTGTTAGTATTAGTGCAAGATAGGTGCACGGTTTGTTCCAAACAAGGCTCGGAAATCATTTTGACCGCACCCGATAGAACTCCTAGGTGACGAGGCTCAAGTGGAATCTCGTTTCGGTCCGTTTGGATATAGTGTTAGTATTAGTGCAAGATATGTGCACGGTTTGTAACAAATGTAACATAGGCTCAGAAATCATTTTGCACGCACCCGATGGTACTCCTAGGTGATGAGGCTCAAGTGGAATCTTGTTTCGGTCCGTTTGGAGATAGTGTTAGTATTAGTGCAAGACAGGTGCACGGTTTGTTCCAAACATGGCTCGAAAATCATTTTGACCACACTCGATAGAACTCCTAGGTGACGAGGCTCAAGTGGAATCTCGTTTCAGTCCGTTTGGATATAGTGTTAGTATTAGTGCAAGATAGGTGCACGGTCTGTGCCAAACGTACCATAGGCTCAGAAATCATTTTGGACGCACCCGATGGTACTCCTAGGTGACGAGGCTCAAGTGGAATCTTGTTTCGGTCCATATTGAGATAGTGTTAGTATCAGTGCAAGGTAGGTGCACGGTTTGTGCCAAACAAGACTCAAAAATCATTTGGACCGCACCCGATAGAACGCCTGGGTGACGAGGCTCAAGTGGAATCTCGTTTCGGTCCGTTTGGATATAGTGTTAGTATTAGTGCAAGATAGGTGCACGGTCTGTGCCAAACGTACCATGGGCTCAGAAATCATTTTGGACGCACCCGATGGTACTCCTAGGTGATGAGGCTCAAGTGGAATCTTGTTTCGGTCCGTTTGGAGATAGTGTTAGTATCAGTGCAAGATAGGTGCACGGTTTGTGCCAAACAAGGCTCGGAAATCATTTCGGAAGCACCCGATGGAACTCCTAGATGACGAGGCTCAAGTGGAATCTTGTTTCGGTCCGTTTGGAGATAGTATTAGTATTAGTGCAAGACAGGTGCACGGTTTGTTCCAAACAAAGCTCGGAAATCATTTTGACCGCATCCGATAGAACTCCTAGGTGACGAGGCTCAAGTGGAATCTCGTTTCGGTCTGTTTGGATATCGTGTTAGTATTAGTGCATGATATGTGGACGGTTTGTAACAAACGTAACATAGGCTCAGAAATCGTTTTGCACGCACCCGATGGTACTCCTAGGTGACGAGGCTCAAGTGGAATCTCGTTTCGGTCTGTTTGGATATAGTGTTAGTATTAGTGCAAGATAGGTGCATGGTCTGTGCCAAACGTACCATAGTCTCAGAAATCATTTTGGACGCACCTGATGGTACTCCTAGGTGACGAGGCTCAAGTGGAATCTTGTTTCGGTCCGTTTGGTGATAGTGTTAGTATCAGTGCAAGAGAGGTGCACGGTTTGTGCCAAACAAGTCTCGGAAATCATTTCGGAAGCACCCGATGGAACTCCTAGGTGATGAGGCTCAAGTTGAATCTTGTTTCGGTCCGTTTGGATATAGTGTTAGTATTAGTGCAAGATAGGTGCACGGTTTGTTCCAAACAAGGCTCAGAAATCATTTTGACCGCACCCGATAGAACTCCTAGGTGACGAGGCTCAAGTGGAATCTCGTTTCGGTCCATTTGGATATAGTGTTAGTATTAGTGCAAGATATGTGCACGGTTTGTAACAAACGTAACATAGGCTCAGAAATCATTTTGCACGCACCCGATGGTACTCCTAGGTGATGAGGCTCAAGTGGAATCTTGTTTCGGTCCGTTTGGAGATAGTGTTAGTATTAGTGCAAGACAGGTGCACGGTTTGTTCCAAACATGGCTCGAAAATCATTTTGACCACACTCGATAGAACTCCTAGGTGACGAGGCTCAAGTGGAATCTCGTTTCAGTCCGTTTGGATATAGTGTTAGTATTAGTGCAAGATAGGTGCACGGTCTGTGCCAAACGTACCATAGGCTCAGAAATCATTTTGGACGCACCCGATGGTACTCCTAGGTGACGAGGCTCAAGTGGAATCTTGTTTCGGTCCATTTGGAGATAGTGTTTGTATCAGTGCAAGAGAGGTGCACGGTTTGTGCCAAACACGACTCAAAAATCATTTGGACCGCACCCGATAGAACGCCTGGGTGACGAGGCTCAAGTGGAATCTCGTTTCGGTCCGTTTGGATATAGTGTTAGTATTAGTGCAAGATAGGTGCACGGTCTGTGCCAAACGTACCATGGGCTCAGAAATCATTTTGGACGCACCCGATGGTACTCCTAGGTGATGAGGCTCAAGTGGAATCTTGTTTCGATCCGTTTGGAGATAGTGTTAGTATCAGTGCAAGATAGGTGCACGGTTTTTGCCAAACAAGGCTCGGAAATCATTTCGGAAGCACCCGATGGAACTCCTAGATGACGAGGCTCAAGTGGAATCTTGTTTCGGTCCGTTTGGAGATAGTATTAGTATTAGTGCAAGACAGGTGCACGGTTTGTTCCAAACAAAGCTCGGAAATCATTTTGACCGCACCCGATAGAACTCCTAGGTGACGAGGCTCAAGTGGAATCTTGTTTCGGTCCGTTTGGATATAGTGTTAGTATGAGTGCAAGATATGTGCACGGTTTGTGCCAAACGTACCATAGGCTCAGAAATCGTTTTGGACGCACCCGATGGTACTCCTAGGTGACAAGGCTCAAGTGGAATCTTGTTTTGGTCCGTTTGGAGATAGTGTTAGTATTAGTGCAAGATAGGTGCACGGTTTGTTCCAAACAAGGCTCAGAAATCATTTTGATAGCATCCGATAGAACTCCTAGGTGACGAGGCTCAAGTGGAATCTCGTTTCGATCTGTTTGGATATCATGTTAGTATTAGTGCATGATATGTGGACGGTTTGTAACAAACGTAACATAGGCTCAGAAATCGTTTTGCACGCACCCGATGGTACTCCTAGGTGACGAGGCTCAAGTGGAATCTCGTTTCGGTCTGTTTGGATATAGTGTTAGTATTAGTGCAAGATAGGTGCATGGTCTGTGCCAAACGTACCATAGTCTCAGAAATCATTTTGGACGCACCTAATGGTACTCCTAGGTGACGAGGCTCAAGTGGAATCTTGTTTCGGTCCGTTTGGTGATAGTGTTAGTATCAGTGCAAGAGAGGTGCACGGTTTGTGCCAAACAAGTCTCGGAAATCATTTCGGAAGCACCCGATGGAACTCCTAGGTGATGAGGCTCAAGTTGAATCTTGTTTCGGTCCGTTTGGATATAGTGTTAGTATTAGTGCAAGATAGGTGCACGGTTTGTTCCAAACAAGGCTCGGAAATCATTTTGACCGCACCCGATAGAACTCCTAGGTGACGAGGCTCAAGTGGAATCTCGTTTCGGTCCATTTAGATATAGTGTTAGTATTAGTGCAAGATATGTGCACGGTTTGTAACAAATGTAACATAGGCTCAGAAATCATTTTGCACGCACCCGATGGTACTCCTATGTGATGAGGCTCAAGTGGAATCTTGTTTCGGTCCGTTTGGAGATAGTGTTAGTATTAGTGCAAGACAGGTGCACGGTTTGTTCCAAACATGGCTCGAAAATCATTTTGACCACACTCGATAGAACTCCTAGGTGACGAGGCTCAAGTGGAATCTCGTTTCAGTCCGTTTGGATATAGTGTTAGTATTAGTGCAAGATAGGTGCACGGTCTGTGCCAAACGTACCATAGGCTCAGAAATCATTTTGGACGCACCCGATGGTACTCCTAGGTGACGAGGCTCAAGTGGAATCTTGTTTCGGTCCGTTTGGAGATAGTGTTAGTATCAGTGCAAGATAGGTGCACGGTTTGTGCCAAACAAGGCTCGGAAATCATTTCGGAAGCACCCGATGGAACTCCTAGATGACGAGGCTCAAGTGGAATCTTGTTTTGGTCCGTTTGGAGATAGTATTAGTATTAGTGCAAGACAGGTGCACGGTTTGTTCCAAACAAGGCTTGGAAATCATTTTGACCGCACCCGATAGAACTCCTAGGTGATGAGGCTCAAGTGAAATCTCGTTTCGGTCTGTTTGGGTATATTGTTAGTATTAGTGCAAGATAGGTGCACGGTTTGTGCCAAACGTACCATAGGCTCATAAATCATTTTGCACGCACCCGATGGTACTCCTAGGTGACGAGGCTCAAGTGGAATCTCGTTTTGGTCCATTTGGATAGTGTTAGTATTAGTGGAAGATATGTGCACGGTTTGTGCCAAACATACCATAGGCTCAAAAATCATTTTGGACGCACCCGATGGTACTCCTAGGTGACGAGGCTCAAGTGGAATCTCGTTTCGGTCCGTTTGGATATAGTTTTAGTATTAGTGAAAGATAGGTGGACGGTCTGTGCCAAACGTACCATAGGCCCAGAAATTGTTTTGGACGCACCATATGATACTCCTAGGTGACGAGGCTCAAGTGGAATCTTGTTTCGGTCCGTTTGGAGATAGCGTTAGTATCAGTGCAAGATAGGTGCACGGTTTGTGCCAAACAAGGCTCGGAAATCATTTCGGAAGCACCCGATGGAACTCCTAGATGACGAGGCTCAAGTGGAATCTTGTTTCGGTCTGTTTGGAGATAGTCTTAGTATTAGTGCAAGACAGGTGCACGGTTTGTTCCAAACAAAGCTCGGAAATCATTTTGACCGCACCCGATAGAACTCCTAGGTGACGAGGCTCAAGTGGAATCTCGTTTCGGTCCGTTTGGATATAGTGTTAGTATTAGTGCAAGATATGTGCACGGTTTGTAACAAATGTAACATAGGCTCAGAAATCGTTTTGCACGCACCCGATGGTACTCCTAGGTGACGAGGCTCAAGTGGAATCTTGTTTCGGTCGGTTTGGAGATAGTGTTAGTATTAGTGCAAGACAGGTGCACGGTTTGTTCCAAACAAGGCTCAGAAATCATTTTGACTGCACCCGATAGAACTCCTAGGTGACGAGGCTCAAGTGGAATCTCGTTTCGGTCCGTTTGGATATCGTGTTAGTATTAGTGCATGATATGTGGACGGTTTGTAACAAACGTAACATAGGCTCAGAAATCATTTTGCACGCACCCAATGGTACACCTAGGTGACGAGGCTCAAGTGGAATCTTGTTTCGGTCCATTTGGAGATAGTGTTAGTATCAGTGCAAGATAGGTGCACGGTTTGTGCCAAACAAGGCTCGGAAATCATTTCGGAAGCACCCGATGGAACTCCTAGATGACGAGGCTCAAGTGGAATCTTGTTTCGGTCCATTTGGATATAGTGTTAGTATTAGTGCAAGATAGGTGCACGGTTTGTGCCAAACGTACCATAGGCTTAGAAATCATTTTGGACGCACCCGATGGTACTCCTAGGTGACGAGGCTCAAGTGGAATCTTGTTTCGGTCCGTTTGGAGATAGTGTTAGTATCAGTGCAAGAGAGGTGCACGGTTTGTGCCAAACAAGACTCAAAAATCATCTGGACCGCACCCGATAGAACGCTTGGGTGACGAGGCTCAAGTGGAATCTCGTTTCGGTCCGTTTGGATATAGTGTTAGTATTAGTGCAAGATAGGTGCACGGTCTGTGCCAAACGTACCATGGGCTCAGAAATCATTTTGGACGCACCCGATGGTACTCCTAGGTGATGAGGCTCAAGTGGAATCTTGTTTCGGTCCGTTTGGAGATAGTGTTAGTATCAGTGCAAGATAGGTGCACGGTTTGTGCCAAACAAGGCTCGGAAATCATTTCGGAAGAACCCGATGGAACTCCTAGATGACGAGGCTCAAGTGGAATCTTGTTTCGGTCCGTTTGGAGATAGTATTAGTATTAGTGCAAGACAGGTGCACGGTTTGTTCCAAACAAGGCTTGGAAATCATTTTGACCGCACCCGATAGAACTCCTAGGTGATGAGGCTCAAGTGAAATCTCGTTTCGGTCTGTTTGGGTATATTGTTAGTATTAGTGCAAGATAGGTGCACGGTTTGTGCCAAACGTACCATAGGCTCATAAATCATTTTGCACGCACCCGATGGTACTCCTAGGTGACGAGGCTCAAGTGGAATCTCGTTTTGGTCCATTTGGATAGTGTTAGTATTAGTGGAAGATATGTGCACGGTTTGTGCCAAACATACCATAGGCTCAAAAATCATTTTGGACGCACCCGATGGTACTCCTAGGTGACGAGGCTCAAGTGGAATCTCGTTTCGGTCCGTTTGGATATAGTTTTAGTATTGGTGAAAGATAGGTGGACGGTCTGTGCCAAACGTACCATAGGCTCAGAAATCGTTTTGGACGCACCCGATGGTACTCCTAGGTGACGAGGCTCAAGTGGAATCTTGTTTCGGTCCGTTTGGAGATAGTGCTAGTATTAGTGCGAGATAGGTGCTCGGTTTGTTCCAAACAAGGCTCGGAAATCATTTTGACCGCACCCAATAGAACTCCTAGGTGACGAGGCTCAAGTGGAATCTCGTTTCGGTCTGTTTGGATATAGTGTTAGTATTAGTGCAAGATAGGTGCACGGTCTGTGCCAAACGTACCATAGGCTCAGAAATCATTTTGGACGCACCTGATGTTACTCCTAGGTGACGATGCTCAAGTGGAATCTTGTTTCGGTCCGTTTGGAGATAGTGTTAGTATCAGTGCAAGATAGGTGCACGGTTTGTGCTAAATAAGGCTCGGAAATCATTTCGGAAGCACCCGATGGAACTCCTGGATGACGAGGCTCAAGTGGAATCTTGTTTCGGTCTGTTTGGAGATAGTCTTAGTATTAGTGCAAGACAGGTGCACGGTTTGTTCCAAACAAAGCTCGGAAATCATTTTGACCGCACCCGATAGAACTCCTAGGTGACGAGGCTCAAGTGGAATCTCGTTTCGGTCCGTTTGGATATAGTGTTAGTATTAGTGCAAGATATGTGCACGGTTTGTAACAAATGTAACATAGGCTCAGAAATCGTTTTGCACGCACCCGATGGTACTCCTAGGTGACGAGGCTCAAGTGGAATCTTGTTTCGGTCAGTTTGGAGATAGTGTTAGTATTAGTGCAAGACAGGTGCACGGTTTGTTCCAAACAAGGCTCAGAAATTATTTTGACTGCACCCGATAGAACTCCTAGGTGACGAGGCTCAAGTGGAATCTCGTTTCGGTCCGTTTGGATATCGTGTTAGTATTAGTGCATGATATGTGGACGGTTTGTAACAAACGTAACATAGGCTCAGAAATCGTTTTGCACGCACCCAATGGTACACCTAGGTGACGAGGCTCAAGTGGAATCTTGTTTCGGTCCATTTGGAGATAGTGTTAGTATCAGTGCAAGATAGGTGCACGGTTTGTGCCAAACAAGGCTCGGAAATCATTTCGGAAGCACCCGATGGAACTCCTAGATGACGAGGCTCAAGTGGAATCTTGTTTCGGTCCGTTTGGAGATAGTCTTAGTATTAGTGCAAGACAGGTGCACGGTTTGTTCCAAACAAAGCTCGGAAATCATTTTGACCGCACCCGATAGAACTCCTAGGTGACGAGGCTCAAGTGGAATCTCGTTTCGGTCCGTTTGGATATAGTGTTAGTATTAGTGCAAGATATGTGCACGGTTTGTAACAAACATAACATAGGCTCAGAAATCATTTTGCACGCACCCGATGGTACTCCTAGGTGACAAGGCTCAAGTGGAATCTTGTTTCAGTCCATTTGGAGATAGTGTTAGTATTAGTGCAAGACAGGTGCACGGTTTGTTCCAAACAAGGCTCGAAAATCATTTTGACCGCACCCGATAGAACTCCTAGGTGACGAGGCTCAAGTGGAATCTCGTTTCGGTCCGTTTGGATATAGTGTTAGTATTAGTGCAAGATATGTGCACGGTTTGTAACAAACATAACATAGGCTCAGAAATCGTTTTGCATGCAGCCGATTGTACTCCTAGGTGATGAGGCTCAAGTGGAATCTTGTTTCGATCCATTTGGAGATAGTGTTAGTATTAGTGCAAGACAGGTGCACGGTTTGTTCCAAACAAGGCTCAAAAATCATTTTGACCGCACCCGATAGAACACCTAGGTGACGAGGCTCAAGTGGAATCTCGTTTCGGTCCGTTTGGATATAGTTTTAGTATTAGTGAAAGATAGGTGGACGGTCTGTGCCAAACGTACCATAGGCCCAGAAATTGTTTTGGACGCACCATATGATACTCCTAGGTGACGAGGCTCAAGTAGAATCTTGTTTCGGTCCGTTTGGAGATAGCGTTAGTATCAGTGCAAGATAGGTGCACGGTTTGTGCCAAACAAGGCTCGGAAATCATTTCGGAAGCACCCGATGGAACTCCTAGATGATGAGGCTCAAGTGGAATCTTGTTTCGGTCTGTTTGGAGATAGTCTTAGTATTAGTGCAAGACAGGTGCACGGTTTGTTCCAAACAAAGCTCGGAAATCATTTTGACTGCACGCGATAGAACTCCTAGGTGACGAGGCTCAAGTGGAATCTCGTTTTGGTCCGTTTGGATATCATGTTAGTATTAGTGTATGATATGTGGACGGTTTGTAACAAACATAATATATGCTCAGAAATCGTTTTGCACGCACCCGATGGTACTCCTAGGTGACGAGGCTCAAGTGGAATCTTGTTTCGGTCGGTTTGGAGATAGTGTTAGTATTAGTGCAAGACAGGTGCACGGTTTGTTCCAAACAAGGCTTAGAAATCATTTTGACTACACCCAATAGAACTCCTAGGTGACGAGGCTCAAGTGGAATCTCGTTTCGGTCCGTTTGGATATCGTGTTAGTATTAGTGCATGATATGTGGACGGTTTGTAACAAACGTAACATAGGCTCAGAAATTGTTTTGCACGCACCCAATGGTACTCCTAGGTGACGAGGCTCAAGTGGAATCTTGTTTCGGTCCGTTTGGAGATAGTGTTAGTATCAGTGCAAGATAGGTGCACGGTTTGTGCCAAACAAGGCTCGGAAATCATTTCGGAAGCACCCGATGGAACTCCTAGATGATGAGGCTCAAGTGGAATCTTGTTTCGGTCCGTTTGGAGATAGTCTTAGTATTAGTGCAAGACAGGTGCACGGTTTGTTCCATACAAGGCTCGGAAATCATTTTGACCGCACCCGATAGAACTCCTAGGTGACGAGGCTCAAGTGGAATCTCGTTTCGGTCCGTTTGGATATAGTTTTAGTATTAGTGAAAGATAGGTGCACGGTCTGTGCCAAACGTACCATAGGCCCAGAAATCGTTTTGGACGCACCATATGATACTCCTAGGTGACGAGGCTCAAGTGGAATCTTGTTTCGGTCCATTTGGAGATAGTGTTAGTATCAGTGCAAGATAGGTGCACGGTTTGTGCCAAACAAGGCTCGGAAATCATTTCGGAAGCACCCGATGGAACTCCTAGATGACGAGGCTCAAGTGGAATCTTGTTTCGGTCTGTTTGGAGATAGTCTTAGTATTAGTGCAAGACAGGTGCACGGTTTGTTCTAAACAAAGCTCGGAAATCATTTTGACCGCACCCGATAGAACTCCTAGGTGACGAGGCTCAAGTGGAATCTCGTTTCGGTCCGTTTGGATATAGTGTTAGTATTAGTGCAAGATATGTGCACGGTTTGTAACAAACGTAACATAGGCTTAAGAATTGTTTTGCACGCACCCGATGGTACTCCTAGGTGACGAGGCTCAAGTGGAATCTTGTTTCGGTCCGTTTGGAGATAGTGTTAGTATTAGTGCAAGACAGGTGCACGGTTTGTTCCAAATAAGGCTCGAAAATCATTTTGACCGCACCCGATAGAACTCCTAGGTGACGAGGCTCAAGTGGAATCTCGTTTCGGTCCATTTGGATATAGTGTTAGTATTAGTGAAAGATAGGTGCACGGTCTGTGCCAAACGTACCATAGGCCCAGAAATCGTTTTGACCGCACCCGATAGAACTCCTAGGTGACGAGGCTCAAGTGGAATCTCGTTTCGGTCCGTTTGGATATAGTGTAGTTAGTGCAAGATATGTGCACGGTTTGTAACAATGTAAACATAGGCTCAGAAATCGTTTTGCCGCACCGATGGTACTCCTAGTGACGAGGCTCAAGTGGATTGTTTCGGTCAGTTGGAGATAGTGTTAGTATTAGTGCAAGAAGTCAGTGCACGGTTTGTTCCAAACAAGGCTCGAAGAATATTTTGATGGACACCCGATAAACTCCTAGGTGACGAGGCTCAAGTGGAATCTCGTTCGGTACGTCGTTGGATATCGTGTTAGTATTTAGTGCATGATATGTGGAGGTTTGTAACAACGTAATAGGCTCAGAAATCGTTTGCACGCACCAATGGTACACTAGGTGACGAGGCTCAAGTGGGGAATCTGTTTCGGTCCTTTGGAGATAGTGTTAGTATCAGTGCAAGATAGGGTGCACGGTTTGTGCCAAACAGGCTCGGAAATCATTCGGAAGCACCCGATGGAACTCCTAGATGACGAGGCTCAAGTGGAATCTTGTTCGGTCCGTTTGGAGATAGTCTTAGTATTAGTGCAAGACAGGTGCACGGTTTGTTCCAAACAAAGCTCAGGAAATCATTTTGACCGCACCCGATTAGACCTCCTAGGTGACGAGGCTCAAGTGGAATCTCGTTTCGGTCCGTTTGGATATAGTGGTAGTATTAGTGCAAGATATGTGCACGGTTTGTACAAACATAACAATAGGCTCAGAAATCATTTTGCACGCACCCTGATGGTACTCCTAGGTGACAAGGCTCAAGTGGAATCTTGTTTCAGTCCATTTGGAGATAGTGTTAGTATTAGTGCAAGACAGGTGCAACGGTTTGTTCCAAACAAGGCTCGAAAATCATTTTGACCGCACCACGATAGAACTCCTAGGTGACGAGGCTCAAGTGGAAATCTCGTTTCGGTCCGTTTGGATATAGTGTTAGTATTAGTGCAAGATATGTGCAACGGTTTGTAACAAACATAACATAGGCTCAGAAATCGTTTTGCATGCAAGCCGATTGGTACTCCTAGGTGATAGGCTCAGTGGAATCTTGTTTCGATCCCATTTGGAGATAGTGTTAGTATTAGTGCAAGACAGGTGCACGGTTTGTTCCAAACAAGGCTCAAAAATCATTTTGAAACCGCACCCGATAGACACCTAGGTGACGAGGGCTCAAGTGAATCTCGGTTTCGGTCCGTTTGGATATAGTTTTAGTATTAGTGAAAGATAGGTGGACGGTCTGTGACAAACGTACATAGGCCAGAAATTGTTTTTGGACGCACCAGATGATACTCCTAGTGACGAGGCTCAAGTAGAATCTTGTTTCAGGTCCGTTTGGAGATAGCGTTAGTATCAGTGCAAGATAGGGTGCACGGTTTGTGCCAAACAAGGCTCGGAAATCATTTCGGAAGCACCCGATGGAACTCTAATGATGAGGCTCAAGTGGAATCTTGTTTCGGTCTGTTTGGAGATAGTCTTAGTATTAGTGCAAGACAGGTGCACGGTTTGTTCCAAACAAGCTCGGAAATCATTTTGACCGCACCCGATAGAACTCCTAGGTGACGAGGCTCAAGTGGAATCTCGTTTCGGTCCGTTTGGATATAGTGTTAGTATTAGTGCAAGATATGTGCACGGTTTGTAACAAACGTAACATAGGCTCAGAAATCGTTTTGCACGCACCCGATGGTACTCCTAGGTGACGAGGCTCAAGTGGAATCTTGTTTCGGTCCGTTTGGAGATAGTGTTAGTATTAGTGCAAGACAGGTGCACGGTTTGTTCCAAACAAGGCTCGAAAATCATTTTGACTCGCACCCGATAGAACTCCTAGGTGACGAGGCTCAAGTGGAATCTCGTTTCGGTCCGTTTGGATATAGTGTTAGTATTAGTGCAAGATATGTGGCACGGTTGTAACAAACGTACCATAGGCTCAGAAATCGTTTTGGACGCACCCAGATGGTACTCCTAGGTGACGAGGCTCAAGTGGAATCTTGTTTCGGTCCGTTTGGAGATAGTGTTAGTATCAGTGCAAGATAGGTGCACGGTTTGTGCCAAACAAGGCTCGGAAATCATTTCGGAAGCACCCGATGGAACTCCTAGATGATGAGGCTCAAGTGGAATCTTGTTTCGGTCCGTTTGGAGATAGTCGTTAGTATTAGTGCAAGACAGGTGCACGTTTGTTCCATACAAGGCTCGGAATCATTTTGACCGCACCCGATAGAACTCCTAGGTGACGAGGCTCAAGTGGAATCTCGTTTCGGTCCGTTTGGATATAGTTTTAGTATTAGTGAAAGATAGGTGCACGGTCTGTGCCAAACGTACCATAGGCCCAGAAATCGTTTGGACGCACCATATGATACTCCTAGGTGACGAGGCTCAAGTGGAATCTTGTTTCGGTCCTTTGGAGATAGTGTTAGTATCAGTGCAAGATAGGTGCACGGTTTGTGCCAAACAAGGCTCGGAAATCATTTCGGAAGCACCCGATGGAACTCCTAGATGACGAGGCTCAAGTGGAATCTTGTTTCGGTCGTTTGGAGATAGTCTTAGTATTAGTGCAAGACAGGTGCACGGTTTGTTCCAAACAAAGGCTCGGAAATCATTTTGACCGCACCCGATAGAACTCCTAGGTGACGAGGCTCAAGTGGAATCTCGTTTCGGTCCGTTTGGATATAGTGTTAGTATTAGTGCAAGATATGTGCACGGTTTGTAACAAACGTAACATAGGCTCAGAAATTGTTTTGCACGCACCCGATGGTACTCCTAGGTGACGAGGCTCAAGTGGAATCTTGTTTCGGTCCGTTTGGAGATAGTGTTAGTATTAGTGCAAGACAGGTGCACGGTTTGTTCCAAACAAGGCTCGAAAATCATTTTGACCGCACCCGATAGAACTCCTAGGTGACGAGGCTCAAGTGGAATCTCGTTTCGGTCCGTTTGGATATAGTGTTAGTATTAGTGCAAGATAGGTGCACGGTCTGTGCCAAACGTACCATAGGCTCAGAAATCGTTTTGGACGCACCCGATGGTACTCCTAGGTGACGAGGCTCAAGTGGAATCTTGTTTCGGTCCGTTTGGAGATAGTGTTAGTATCAGTGCAAGAGAGGTGCACGGTTTGTGCCAAACAAGTCTCGGAAATCATTTCAGAAGCACCCGATGGAACTCCTAGATGACGAGGCTCAAGTGGAATCTCGTTTCGGTCCGTTTGGAGATAGTGTTAGTATTAGTGCAAGACAGGTGCACGGTTTGTTCCAAACAAGGCTCGGAAATCATTTTGACCGCACCCGATAGAACTCCTAGGTGACGAGGCTCAAGTGGAATCTCGTTTCGGTCCGTTTGGATATAGTGTTAGTATTAGTGCAAGATATGTGCACGGTTTGTAACAAACGTAACATAGGCTCAGAAATCGTTTTGCACGCACCCGATGGTACTCCTAGGTGACGAGGCTCAAGTGGAATCTTGTTTCGGTCCGTTTGGAGATAGTGTTAGTATTAGTGCAAGATAGGTGCACGGTTTGTTCCAAACAAGGCTCGGAAATCATTTTGACCGCACCCGATAGAACTCCTAGGTGACGAGGCTCAAGTGAATCTCGTTTCGGTCCGTTTGGATATAGTGTTAGTATTAGTGCAAGATAGGTGCACGGTTTGTGCCAAACGTACCATAGGCTCAGAAATCGATTTTGGACGCACCCGATTGTACTCCTAGGTGACGAGGCTCAAGTGGAATCTCGTTTCGAGTACGTTTGGAGATAGTGTTAGTATCTAGTGCAAGATAGGTGCACGGTTTGTAACAACATAACATAGGCTCAGAAATCATTTTGCGACGCACCCGATGGTACTCCTAGGTGACAGAGGCTCAAGTGGAATCTTGTTTCGGTCCAGTTTGGAGATAGTGTTAGTATTAGTGCAAGACAGGTGCACGGTTTGTTCCAAACAAGGCTCGGAAATCATTTTGACCGCACCCGATAGAACTCCTAGGTGACGAGGCTCAAGTGGAATCTCGTTTCGGTCCGTTTGGATATAGTGTTAGTATTAGTGCAAGATATGTGCACGGTTTGTAACAAACGTAACATAGGCTCAGAAATCATTTTGCACGCACCGATGGTACTCCTAGGTGACGAGGCTCAAGTGGAATCTTGTTTCGGTCCGTTTGGAGATAGTGTTAGTATTAGTGCAAGACAGGTGCACGGTTTGTTCCAAACAAGGCTCGAAAATCATTTTGACCGCACCCGATAGAACTCCTAGGTGACGAGGCTCAAGTGGAATCTCGTTTCGGTCCGTTTGGATATAGTGTTAGTATTAGTGCAAGATAGGTGGACGGTCTGTGCCAAACGTACCATAGGCTCAGAAATCATTTTGGACGCACCCGATGGTACTCCTAGGTGACGAGGCTCAAGTGGAATCTTGTTTCGGTCCGTTTGGAGATAGTGTTAGTATCAGTGCAAGATAGGTGCACGGTTTGTGCCAAACAAGGCTCGGAAATCATTTCGGAAGCACCCGATGGAACTCCTAGATGACGAGGCTCAAGTGGAATCTTGTTTCGGTCCGTTTGGAGATAGTGCTTAGTATTAGTGCAAGACAGGTGCACGGTTTGTTCCAAACAAAGCTCGGAAATCATTTTGACCGCACCCGATAGAACTCCTAGGTGACGAGGCTCAAGTGGAATCTCGTTTCGGTCCGTTTGGATATAGTGTTAGTATTAGTGCAAGATATGTGCACGGTTTGTAACAAACGTAACATAGGCTCAGAAATCAGTTTTGCACGCACCCGATGGTACTCCTAGGTGACGAGGCTCAAGTGGAATCTTGTTTCGGTCCGTTTGGAGATAGTGTTAGTATTAGTGCAAGACAGGTGCACGGTTTGTTCCAAACAAGGCTCGAAATCATTTTGACCGCACCCGATAGAACTCCTAGGTGACGAGGCTCAAGTGGAATCTCGTTTCGGTCCGTTTGGATATAGTGTTAGTATTAGTGCAAGATATGTGCACGGTTTGTAACAAACGTAACATAGGCTCAGAAATCATTTTGCACGCACCCGATGGTACTCCTAGGTGACGAGGCTCAAGTGGAATCTTGTTTCGGTCCGTTTGGAGATAGTGTTAGTATCAGTGCAAGATAGGTGCACGGTTTGTGCCAAACAAGGCTCGGAAATCATTTCGGAAGCACCCGATGGAACTCCTAGATGACGAGGCTCAAGTGGAATCTTGTTTCGGTCCGTTTGGAGATAGTGTTAGTATTAGTGCAAGACAGGTGCACGGTTTGTTCCAACAAGGCTCGGAAATCATTTTGACCGCACCCGATAGAACTCCTAGGTGACGAGGCTCAAGTGGAATCTCGTTTCGGTCCGTTTGGATATAGTGTTAGTATTAGTGCAAGATAGGTGCACGGTTGTGCCAAACGTACCATAGGCTCAGAAATCATTTTGGACGCACCCGATGGTACTCCTAGGTGACGAGGCTCAAGTGGAATCTTGTTTCGGTCCGTTTGGAGATAGTGTTAGTATCAGTGCAAGATAGGTGCACGGTTTGTGCCAAACAAGGCTCGGAAATCATTTCGGAAGCACCCGATGGAACTCCTAGATGACGAGGCTCAAGTGGAATCTTGTTTCGGTCCGTTTGGAGATAGTCTTAGTATTAGTGCAAGACAGGTGCACGGTTTGTTCCAAACAAGGCTCGGAAATCATTTTGACCGCACCCGATAGAACTCCTAGGTGACGAGGCTCAAGTGGAATCTCGTTTCGGTCCGTTTGGATATAGTGTTAGTATTAGTGCAAGATATGTGCACGGTTTGTAACAAACGTAACATAGGCTCAGAAATCGTTTTGCACGCACCCGATGGTACTCCTAGGTGACGAGGCTCAAGTGGAATCTTGTTTCGGTCCGTTTGGAGATAGTGTTAGTATTAGTGCAAGACAGGTGCACGGTTTGTTCCAAACAAGGCTCGAAAATCATTTTGACCGCACCCGATAGAACTCCTAGGTGACGAGGCTCAAGTGGAATCTCGTTTCGGTCCGTTTGGATATAGTGTTAGTATTAGTGCAAGATAGGTGCACGGTCTGTGCCAAACGTACCATAGGCTCAGAAATCAGTTTTGGACGCACCCGATGGTACTCCTAGGTGACGAGGCTCAAGTGGAATCTTGTTTCGGTCCGTTTGGAGATAGTGTTAGTATCAGTGCAAGAGAGGTGCACGGTTTGTGCCAAACAAGTCTCGGAAATCATTTCGGAAGCACCCGATGGAACTCCTAGATGACGAGGCTCAAGTGGAATCTTGTTTCGGTCCGTTTGGAGATAGTGTTAGTATTAGTGCAAGATAGGTGCACGGTTTGTTCCAAACAAGGCTCGGAAATCATTTTGACCGCACCCGATAGAACTCCTAGGTGACGAGGCTCAAGTGGAATCTCGTTTCGGTCCGTTTGGATATAGTGTTAGTATTAGTGCAAGATATGTGCACGGTTTGTAACAAACGTAACATAGGCTCAGAAATCGTTTTGCACGCACCCGATGGTACTCCTAGGTGACGAGGCTCAAGTGGAATCTTGTTTCGGTCCGTTTGGAGTTAGTGTTAGTATTAGTGCAAGATAGGTGCATGGTTTGTTCCAAACAAGGCTCGGAAATTATTTTGACCGCACCCGATAGAACTCCTAGGTGACGAGTCTCAAGTGAAATCTCGTTTCGGTCCGTTTGGATATAGTGTTAGTATTAGTGCAAGATAGGTGCACGTTTGTGCCAAACGTACCATAGGCTCAGAAATGATTTTGGACGCACCCGATTGTACTCCTAGGTGACGAGGCTCAAGTGGAATCTCGTTTCGATACGTTTGGATATAGTGTTAGTACTAGTGCAAGATATGTGCACGGTTTGTGCCAAACGTACCATAGGCTCAGAAATTGTTTTGGACGCACCCGATGGTACTCCTAGGTGACGAGGCCTCAAGTGGAATCATGTTTCGGTCCATTTAGAGATAGTGTTAGTATCAATGCAAGATAGGTGCATGGTTTGTGCCAAACAAGGCTCAGAAATCATTTCAGGAAGCACCCGATGGAACTCCTAGGTGACTGAGGCTCAAGTGGAATCTTGTTTCGGTCCGTTTGGAGATAGTGTTAGTATTAGTGCAAGACTAGGTGCACGGTTTGTTCCAAACAAGGCTCGGAAATCATTTTGACCGCACCCGATAGAACTCCTAGGTGACGAGGCTCAAGTGGAATCTCGTTTCGGTCCGTTTGGATATAGTGTTAGTATTAGTGCAAGATATGTGCACGGTTTGTAACAAACGTAACATAGGCTCAGAAATCATTTTGCACGCACCCGATGGTACTCCTAGGTGACGAGGCTCAAGTGGAATCTTGTTTCGGTCCGTTTGGAGTTAGTGTTAGTATTAGTGCAAGATAGGTGCACGGTTTGTTCCAAACAAGGCTCGAAAATCATTTTGACCTGCACCCGATAGAACTCCTAGGTGACGAGGCTCAAGTGGAATCTCGTTTCGGTCCGTTTGGATATAGTGTTAGTATTAGTGCAAGATATGTGGACGGTTTGTAACAAACGTAACATAGGCTCAGAAATCGTTTTGCACGCACCCGATGGTACTCCTAGGTGACGAGGCTCAAGTGGAATCTTGTTTCGGTCCGTTTGGAGATAGTGTTAGTATCAGTGCAAGATAGGTGCACGGTTTGTGCCAAACAAGGCTCGAAAATCATTTCGGAAGCACCCGATGGAACTCCTAGATGACGAGGCTCAAGTGGAATCTTGTTTCGGTCCGTTTGGAGATAGTCTTAGTATTAGTGCAAGACAGGTGCACGGTTTGTTCCAAACAAGGCTCGGAAATCATTTTGACCGCACCCGATAGAACTCCTAGGTGACGAGGCTCAAGTGGAATCTCGTTTCGGTCCGTTTGGATATAGTGTTAGTATTAGTGCAAGATATGTGCACGGTTTGTAACAAACGTAACATAGGCTCAGAAATCGTTTTGCACGCACCCGATGGTACTCCTAGGTGACGAGGCTCAAGTGGAATCTTGTTTCGGTCCGTTTGGAGATAGTGTTAGTATTAGTGCAAGATAGGTGCACGGTTTGTTCCAAACAAGGCTCGGAAATCATTTTGACCGCACCCGATAGAACTCCTAGGTGACGAGGCTCAAGTGGAATCTCGTTTCGGTCCGTTTGGATATAGTGTTAGTATTAGTGCAAGATATGTGCACGGTTTGTGACAAACGTACCATAGGCTCAGAAATCAGTTTTGGACGCACCCGATGGTACTCCTAGGTGACGAGGCTCAAGTGGAATCTTGTTTCGGTCCGTTTGGAGATAGTGTTAGTATTAGTGCAAGACAGGTGCACGGTTTGTTCCAAACAAGGCTCGGAAATCATTTTGACCGCACCCGATAGAACTCCTAGGTGACGAGGCTCAAGTGGAATCTCGTTTCGGTCCGTTTGGATATAGTGTTAGTATTAGTGCAAGATAGGTGCACGGTTTGTAACAAACGTAACATAGGCTCAGAAATCAGTTTTGCACGCACCCGATGGTACTCCTAGGTGACGAGGCTCAAGTGGAATCTTGTTTCGGTCCGTTTGGAGATAGTGTTAGTATCAGTGCAAGATAGGTGCACGGTTTGTGCCAAACAAGTCTCGGAAATCATTTCGGAAGCACCCGATGGAACTCCTAGATGACGAGGCTCAAGTGGAATCTTGTTTCGGTCCGTTTGGAGATAGTGTTAGTATTAGTGCAAGACAGGTGCACGGTTTGTTCCAAACAAGGCTCGGAAATCATTTTGACCGCACCCGATAGAACTCCTAGGTGACGAGGCTCAAGTGGAATCTCGTTTCGGTCCGTTTGGATATAGTGTTAGTATTAGTGCAAGATATGTGCACGGTTTGTAACAAACGTAACATAGGCTCAGAAATCGTTTTGCACGCACCCGATGGTACTCCTAGGTGACGAGGCTCAAGTGGAATCTTGTTTCGGTCCGTTTGGAGATAGTGTTAGTATTAGTGCAAGATAGGTGCACGGTTTGTTCCAAACAAGGCTCGGAAATCATTTTGACCGCACCCGATAGAACTCCTAGGTGACGAGGCTCAAGTGGAATCTCTGTTTCGGTCCGTTTGGAGATAGTGTTAGTATTAGTGCAAGATAGGTGCACGGTTTGTTCCAAACAAGGCTCGGAAATCATTTTGACTGCACCCGATAGAACTCCTAGGTGACGAGGCTCAAGTGGAATCTCGTTTCGGTCCGTTTGGATATAGTGTTAGTATTAGTGCAAGATATGTGCACGGTTTGTAACAAACGTAACATAGGCTCAGAAATCGTTTTGCACGCACCCGATGGTACTCCTAGGTGACGAGGCTCAAGTGGAATCTTGTTTCGGTCCGTTTGGAGATAGTGTTAGTATCAGTGCAAGATAGGTGCACGGTTTGTGCCAAACAAGGCTCGGAAATCATTTCGAAGCACCCGATGGAACTCCTAGGATGACGAGGCTCAAGTGGAATCTTGTTTCGGTCCTGTTTGGAGATAGTGTTAGTATTAGTGCAAGATAGGTGCACGGTTTGTTCCAAACAAGGCTCGGAAATCATTTTGACCGCACCCGATAGAACTCCTAGGTGACGAGGCTCAAGTGGAATCTCGTTTCGGTCCGTTTGGATATAGTGTTAGTATTAGTGCAAGATATGTGCACGGTTTGTAACAAACGTAACATAGGCTCAGAAATCATTTTGCACGCACCCGATGGTACTCCTAGGTGACGAGGCTCAAGTGGAATCTTGTTTCGGTCCGTTTGGAGATTAGTGTTAGTATTAGTGCAAGATAGGTGCACGGTTTGTTCCAAACAAGGCTCGGAAATCATTTTGACTGCACCCGATAGAACTCCTAGGTGACGAGGCTCAAGTGGAATCTCGTTTCGGTCCGTTTGGATATAGTGTTAGTATTAGTGCAAGATATGTGCACGGTTTGTAACAAACGTAACATAGGCTCAGAAATCGTTTTGCACGCACCCGATGGTACTCCTAGGTGACGAGGCTCAAGTGGAATCTTGTTTCGGTCCGTTTGGAGATAGTGTTAGTATCAGTGCAAGATAGGTGCACGGTTTGTGCCAAACAAGGCTCAGAAATCATTTCGGAAGCACCCGATGGAACTCCTAGATGACGAGGCTCAAGTGGAATCTTGTTTCGGTCCGTTTGGAGATAGTGTTAGTATTAGTGCAAGACAGGTGCACGGTTTGTTCCAAACAAGGCTCGGAAATCATTTTGACCGCACCCGATAGAACTCCTAGGTGACGAGGCTCAAGTGGAATCTCGTTTCGGTCCGTTTGGATATAGTGTTAGTATTAGTGCAAGATATGTGCACGGTTTGTGACAAACGTAACATAGGCTCAGAAATCGTTTGGACGCACCCGATGGTACTCCTAGGTGACGAGGCTCAAGTGGAATCTTGTTTCGGTCCGTTTGGAGATAGTGTTAGTATTAGTGCAAGACAGGTGCACGGTTTGTTCCAAACAAGGCTCGGAAATCATTTTGACCGCACCCGATAGAACTCCTAGGTGACGAGGCTCAAGTGGAATCTCGTTTCGGTCCGTTTGGATATAGTGTTAGTATTAGTGCAAGATATGTGCACGGTTTGTAACAAATGTAACATAGGCTCAGAAATCATTTTGCACGCACCCGATGGTACTCCTAGGTGACGAGGCTCAAGTGGAATCTTGTTTCGGTCCGTTTGGAGATAGTGTTAGTATTAGTGCAAGACAGGTGCACGGTTTGTTCCAAACAAGGCTCGAAATCATTTTGACTGCACCCGATAGAACTCCTAGGTGACGAGGCTCAAGTGGAATCTCGTTTCGGTCCGTTTGGATATAGTGTTAGTATTAGTGCAAGATATGTGGACGGTTTGTAACAAACAGTAACATAGGCTCAGAAATCGTTTTGCACGCACCCGATGGTACTCCTAGGTGACGAGGCTCAAGTGGAATCTTGTTTCGGTCCGTTTGGAGATAGTGTTAGTATCAGTGCAAGATAGGTGCACGGTTTGTGCCAAACAAGGCTCGGAAATCATTTCGGAAGCACCCGATGGAACTCCTAGATGACGAGGCTCAAGTGGAATCTTGTTTCGGTCCGTTTGGAGATAGTCTTAGTATTAGTGCAAGACAGGTGCACGGTTTGTTCCAAACAAAGCTCGGAAATCATTTTGACCGCACCCGATAGAACTCCTAGGTGACGAGGCTCAAGTGGAATCTCGTTTCGGTCCGTTTGGATATAGTGTTAGTATTAGTGCAAGATATGTGCACGGTTTGTAACAAACGTAACATAGGCTCAGAAATCGTTTTGCACGCACCCGATGGTACTCCTAGGTGACGAGGCTCAAGTGGAATCTTGTTTCGGTCCGTTTGGAGATAGTGTTAGTATTAGTGCAAGACAGGTGCACGGTTTGTTCCAAACAAGGCTCGAAAATCATTTTGACCGCACCCGATAGAACTCCTAGGTGACGAGGCTCAAGTGGAATCTCGTTTCGGTCCGTTTGGATATAGTGTTAGTATTAGTGCAAGATAGGTGCACGGTCTGTACCAAACGTACCATAGGCTCAGAAATCAGTTTTGGACGCACCCGATGATACTCCTAGGTGACGAGGCTCAAGTGGAATCTTGTTTCGGTCCGTTTGGAGATAGTGTTAGTATCAGTGCAAGATAGGTGCACGGTTTGTGCCAAACAAGGCTCGGAAATCATTTCGGAAGCACCCGATGGAACTCCTAGATGACGAGGCTCAAGTGGAATCTTGTTTCGGTCCGTTTGGAGATAGTCTTAGTATTAGTGCAAGACAGGTGCACGGTTTGTTCCAAACAAGGCTCGGAAATCATTTTGACCGCACCCGATAGAACTCCTAGGTGACGAGGCTCAAGTGGAATCTCGTTTCGGTCCGTTTGGATATAGTGTTAGTATTAGTGCAAGATATGTGCACGGTTTGTAACAAACGTAACATAGGCTCAGAAATCGTTTTGCACGCACCCGATGGTACTCCTAGGTGACGAGGCTCAAGTGGAATCTTGTTTCGGTCCGTTTGGAGATAGTGTTAGTATTAGTGCAAGACAGGTGCACGGTTTGTTCCAAACAAGGCTCGAAAATCATTTTGACCGCACCCGATAGAACTCCTAGGTGACGAGGCTCAAGTGGAATCTCGTTTCGGTCCGTTTGGATATAGTGTTAGTATTAGTGCAAGATAGGTGCACGGTCTGTGCCAAACGTACCATAGGCTCAGAAATCATTTTGGACGCACCCGATGATACTCCTAGGTGACGAGGCTCAAGTGGAATCTTGTTTCGGTCCGTTTGGAGATAGTGTTAGTATCAGTGCAAGATAGGTGCACGGTTTGTGCCAAACAAGTCTCGGAAATCATTTCGGAAGCACCCGATGGAACTCCTAGATGACGAGGCTCAAGTGGAATCTCGTTTCGGTCCGTTTGGAGATAGTGTTAGTATTAGTGCAAGACAGGTGCACGGTTTGTTCCAAACAAGGCTCGGAAATCATTTTGACCGCACCTCGATAGAACTCCTAGGTGACGAGGCTCAAGTGGAATCTCGTTTCGGTCCGTTTGGATATAGTGTTAGTATTAGTGCAAGATATGTGCACGGTTTGTAACAAACGTAACATAGGCTCAGAAATCATTTTGCACGCACCCGATGGTACTCCTAGGTGACGAGGCTCAAGTGGAATCTTGTTTCGGTCCGTTTGGAGATAGTGTTAGTATTAGTGCAAGATAGGTGCATGGTTTGTGCCAAACAAGGCTCAGAAATCATTTCAGAAGCACCCGATGGAACTCCTAGGTGATGAGGCTTCAGTGGAATCTTGTTTCGATCCGTTTGGAGATAGTGTTAGTATTAGTGCAAGACTAGGTGCACGGTTTGTTACCAAACAAGGCTCGGAAATCATTTTGATCGCACCCGATAGAACTCCTAGGTGACGAGGCTCAAGTGGAATCTCGTTTCGGTCCGTTTGGATATAGTGTTAGTATTAGTGCAAGATATGTGCACGGTTTGTAACAAACGTAACATAGGCTCAGAAATCATTTTGCACGCACCCGATGGTACTCCTAGGTGACGAGGCTCAAGTGGAATCTTGTTTCGGTCCGTTTGGAGATTAGTGTTAGTATTAGTGCAAGATAGGTGCACGGTTTGTTCCAAACAAGGCTCGAAATCATTTTGACTGCACCCGATAGAACTCCTAGGTGACGAGGCTCAAGTGGAATCTCGTTTCGGTCCGTTTGGATATAGTGTTAGTATTAGTGCAAGATATGTGGCACGGTTTGTAACAAACGTAACATAGGCTCAGAAATCGTTTTGCACGCACCCGATGGTACTCCTAGGTGACGAGGCTCAAGTGGAATCTTGTTTCGGTCCGTTTGGAGATAGTGTTAGTATCAGTGCAAGATAGGTGCACGGTTTGTGCCAAACAAGGCTCCGAAATCATTTCGGAACGCACCCGATGGAACTCCTAGATGACGAGGCTCAAGTGGAATCTTGTTTCGGTCCGTTTGGAGATAGTCTTAGTATTAGTGCAAGACAGGTGCACGGTTTGTTCCAAACAAGCTCGGAAATCATTTTGACCGCACCCGATAGAACTCCTAGGTGACGAGGCTCAAGTGGAATCTCGTTTCGGTCCGTTTGGATATAGTGTTAGTATTAGTGCAAGATATGTGCACGGTTTGTGCCAAACGTACCATAGGCTCAGAAATCAGTTTTGGACGCACCCGATGGTACTCCTAGGTGACGAGGCTCAAGTGGAATCTTGTTTCGGTCCGTTTGGAGATAGTGTTAGTATTAGTGCAAGACAGGTGCACGGTTTGTTCCAAACAAGGCTCAGAAATCATTTTGACTGCACCCGATAGAACTCCTAGGTGACGAGGCTCAAGTGGAATCTCGTTTCGGTCCGTTTGGATATAGTGTTAGTATTAGTGCAAGATATGTGCACGGTTTGTAACAAACGTAACATAGGCTCAGAAATCGTTTTGCACGCACCCGATGGTACTCCTAGGTGACGAGGCTCAAGTGGAATCTTGTTTCGGTCCGTTTGGAGATAGTGTTAGTATCAGTGCAAGATAGGTGCACGGTTTGTGCCAAACAAGGCTCGGAAATCATTTCGGAAGCACCCGATGGAACTCCTAGATGACGAGGCTCAAGTGGAATCTTGTTTCGGTCCGTTTGGAGATAGTGTTAGTATTAGTGCAAGACAGGTGCACGGTTTGTTCCAAACAAGGCTCGGAAATCATTTTGACCGCACCCGATAGAACTCCTAGGTGACGAGGCTCAAGTGGAATCTCGTTTCGGTCCGTTTGGATATAGTGTTAGTATTAGTGCAAGATATGTGCACGGTTTGTAACAAACGTAACATAGGCTCAGAAATCGTTTTGCACGCACCCGATGGTACTCCTAGGTGACGAGGCTCAAGTGGAATCTTGTTTCGGTCCGTTTGGAGATAGTGTTAGTATTAGTGCAAGACAGGTGCACGGTTTGTTCCAAACAAGGCTCGAAAATCATTTTGACCGCACCCGATAGAACTCCTAGGTGACGAGGCTCAAGTGGAATCTCGTTTCGGTCCGTTTGGATATAGTGTTAGTATTAGTGCAAGATAGGTGCACGGTCTGTGCCAAACGTACCATAGGCTCCAGAAATCAGTTTTGGACGCACCCGATGATACTCCTAGGTGACGAGGCTCAAGTGGAATCTCGTTTCGGTCCGTTTGGAGATAGTGTTAGTATTAGTGCAAGACAGGTGCACGGTTTGTTCCAAACAAGGCTCGGAAATCATTTTGACCGCACTCGATAGAACTCCTAGGTGACGAGGCTCAAGTGGAATCTCGTTTCGGTCCGTTTGGATATAGTGTTAGTATTAGTGCAAGATATGTGCACGGTTTGTAACAAACGTAACATAGGCTCAGAAATCGTTTTGCACGCACCCGATGGTACTCCTAGGTGACGAGGCTCAAGTGGAATCTTGTTTTGGTCTGTTTGGAGTTATTGTTAGTATTAGTGCAAGATAGGTGCACGGTTTGTTCCAAACAAGGCTCGGAAATCATTTTGACCGCACCCGATAGAACTCCTAGGTGACGAGGCTCAAGTGAATCTCGTTTCGGTCCGTTTGGATATAGTGTTAGTATTAGTGCAAGATAGGTGCACGGTTTGTGCCAAACTACCATAGGCTCAGAAATCATTTTGGACGCACCCGATGTACTCCTAGGTGACGAGGCTCAAGTGGAATCTCGTTTCGGTCCGTTTGGATATAGTGTTAGTATTAGTGCAAGATAGGTGCACGGTTTGTGCCAAACTACATAGGCTCAGAAATCATTTTGACGCACCCGATGGTAACTCCTAGGTGACGAGGCTCAAGTGGAATCTTGTTTCGGTCCGTTTGGAGATAGTGTTAGTATCAGTGCAAGATAGGTGCACGGTTTGTGCCAAACAAGGCTCAGGAAATCATTTCGAAGCACCCGATGGAACTCCTAGGTGACGAGGCTCAAGTGGAATCTTGTTTCGGTCCGTTTGGAGATAGTGTTAGTATTAGTGCAAGACTAGGTGCACGGTTTGTTCCAAACAAGGCTCGGAAATCATTTTGACCGCACCCGATAGAACTCCTAGGTGACGAGGCTCAAGTGGAATCTCGTTTCGGTCCGTTTGGATATAGTGTTAGTATTAGTGCAAGATATGTGCACGGTTTGTAACAAACGTAACATAGGCTCAGAAATCATTTTGCACGCACCCGATGGTACTCCTAGGTGACGAGGCTCAAGTGGAATCTTGTTTCGGTCCATTTGGAGTTAGTGTTAGTATTAGTGCAAGATAGGTGCACGGTTTGTTCCAAACAAGGCTCGAAAATCATTTTGACCTGCACCCGATAGAACTCCTAGGTGACGAGGCTCAAGTGGAATCTCGTTTCGGTCCGTTTGGATATAGTGTTAGTATTAGTGCAAGATATGTGGCACGGTTTGTACCAAACGTAACATAGGCTCAGAAATCGTTTTGCACGCACCCGATGGTACTCCTAGGTGACGAGGCTCAAGTGGAATCTTGTTTCGGTCCGTTTGGAGATAGTGTTAGTATCAGTGCAAGATAGGTGCACGGTTTGTGCCAAACAAGGCTCAGGAAATCATTTCGGAAGCACCCGATGGAACTCCTAGATGACGAGGCTCAAGTGGAATCTTGTTTCGGTCCGTTTGGAGATAGTCTTAGTATTAGTGCAAGACAGGTGCACGGTTTGTTCCAAACAAGGCTCGGAAATCATTTTGACCGCACCCGATAGAACTCCTAGGTGACGAGGCTCAAGTGGAATCTCGTTTCGGTCCGTTTGGATATAGTGTTAGTATTAGTGCAAGATATGTGCACGGTTTGTGCCAAACGTACCATAGGCTCAGAAATCGTTTTGGACGCACCCGATGGTACTCCTAGGTGACGAGGCTCAAGTGGAATCTTGTTTCGGTCCGTTTGGAGATAGTGTTAGTATTAGTGCAAGACAGGTGCACGGTTTGTTCCAAACAAGGCTCAGAAATCATTTTGACTGCACCCGATAGAACTCCTAGGTGACGAGGCTCAAGTGGAATCTCGTTTCGGTCCGTTTGGATATAGTGTTAGTATTAGTGCAAGATATGTGGACGGTTTGTAACAAACTGTAACATAGGCTCAGAAATCGTTTTGCACGCACCCGATGGTACTCCTAGGTGACGAGGCTCAAGTGGAATCTTGTTTCGGTCCGTTTGGAGATAGTGTTAGTATCAGTGCAAGATAGGTGCACGGTTTGTGCCAAACAAGGCTCGGAAATCATTTCGGAAGCACCCGATGGAACTCCTAGATGACGAGGCTCAAGTGGAATCTTGTTTCGGTCCGTTTGGAGATAGTCTTAGTATTAGTGCAAGACAGGTGCACGGTTTGTTCCAAACAAGCTCGGAAATCATTTTGACCGCACCCGATAGAACTCCTAGGTGACGAGGCTCAAGTGGAATCTCGTTTCGGTCCGTTTGGATATAGTGTTAGTATTAGTGCAAGATATGTGCACGGTTTGTAACAAACGTAACATAGGCTCAGAAATCGTTTTGCACGCACCCGATGGTACTCCTAGGTGATGAGGCTCAAGTGGAATCTTGTTTCGGTCCATTTGGAGATAGTGTTAGTATTAGTGCAAGACAGGTGCACGGTTTGTTCCAAACAAGGCTCGAAAATCATTTTGACCGCACCCGATAGAACTCCTAGGTGACGAGGCTCAAGTGGAATCTCGTTTCGGTCCGTTTGGATATAGTGTTAGTATTAGTGAAAGATAGGTGCACGGTCTGTGCCAAACGTACCATAGGCCTCAGAAATCGTTTTGGACGCACCCGATGGTACTCCTAGGTGACGAGGCTCAAGTGGAATCTTGTTTCGGTCCGTTTGGAGATAGTGTTAGTATCAGTGCAAGATAGGTGCACGGTTTGTGCCAAACAAGGCTCGGAAATCATTTCGGAAGCACCCGATGGAACTCCTAGATGACGAGGCTCAAGTGGAATCTTGTTTCGGTCCTGTTTGGAGATAGTCTTAGTATTAGTGCAAGACAGGTGCACGGTTTGTTCCAAACAAGGCTCGGAAATCATTTTGACCGCACCCGATAGAACTCCTAGGTGACGAGGCTCAAGTGGAATCTCGTTTCGGTCCGTTTGGATATAGTGTTAGTATTAGTGCAAGATATGTGCACGGTTTGTAACAAACGTAACATAGGCTCAGAAATCGTTTTGCACGCACCCGATGGTACTCCTAGGTGACGAGGCTCAAGTGGAATCTTGTTTCGGTCCGTTTGGAGATAGTGTTAGTATTAGTGCAAGACAGGTGCACGGTTTGTTCCAAACAAGGCTCGGAAATCATTTTGACCTGCACCCGATAGAACTCCTAGGTGACGAGGCTCAAGTGGAATCTCGTTTCGGTCCGTTTGGATATAGTGTTAGTATTAGTGCAAGATATGTGCACGGTTTGTAACAAACATAACATAGGCTCAGAAATCGTTTTGCACGCACCCGATGGTACTCCTAGGTGACGAGGCTCAAGTGGAATCTTGTTTCGGTCCGTTTGGAGATAGTGTTAGTATCAGTGCAAGATAGGTGCACGGTTTGTGCCAAACAAGGCTCGGAAATCATTTCGGAAGCACCCGATGGAACTCCTAGATGACGAGGCTCAAGTGGAATCTTGTTTCGGTCCGTTTGGAGATAGTCTTAGTATTAGTGCAAGACAGGTGCACGGTTTGTTCCAAACAAGGCTCGGAAATCATTTTGACCGCACCCGATAGAACTCCTAGGTGACGAGGCTCAAGTGGAATCTCGTTTCGGTCCGTTTGGATATAGTGTTAGTATTAGTGCAAGATATGTGCACGGTTTGTAACAAACGTAACATAGGCTCAGAAATCGTTTTGCACGCACCCGATGGTACTCCTAGGTGACGAGGCTCAAGTGGAATCTTGTTTCGGTCCGTTTGGAGATAGTGTTAGTATTAGTGCAAGACAGGTGCACGGTTTGTTCCAAACAAGGCTCGAAATCATTTTGACCGCACCCGATAGAACTCCTAGGTGACGAGGCTCAAGTGGAATCTCGTTTCGGTCCGTTTGGATATAGTGTTAGTATTAGTGCAAGATAGGTGCACGGTCTGTGCCAAACGTACCATAGGCTCAGAAATCGTTTTGGACGCACCCGATGGATACTCCTAGGTGACGAGGCTCAAGTGGAATCTTGTTTCGGTCCGTTTGGAGATAGTGTTAGTATCAGTGCAAGATAGGTGCACGGTTTGTGCCAAACAAGGCTCGGAAATCATTTCGGAAGCACCCGATGGAACTCCTAGATGACGAGGCTCAAGTGGAATCTTGTTTCGGTCCTGTTTGGAGATAGTCTTAGTATTAGTGCAAGACAGGTGCACGGTTTGTTCCAAACAAGGCTCGGAAATCATTTTGACCGCACCCGATAGAACTCCTAGGTGACGAGGCTCAAGTGGAATCTCGTTTCGGTCCGTTTGGATATAGTGTTAGTATTAGTGCAAGATATGTGCACGGTTTGTAACAAACGTAACATAGGCTCAGAAATCGTTTTGCACGCACCCGATGGTACTCCTAGGTGACGAGGCTCAAGTGGAATCTTGTTTCGGTCCGTTTGGAGATAGTGTTAGTATTAGTGCAAGATAGGTGCACGGTTTGTTCCAAACAAGGCTCGGAAATCATTTTGACCGCACCCGATAGAACTCCTAGGTGACGAGGCTCAAGTGGAATCTCGTTTCGGTCCGTTTGGATATAGTGTTAGTATTAGTGCAAGATAGGTGCACGGTCTGTGCCAAACGTACCATAGGCTCAGAAATCGTTTTGGACGCACCCGATGGTACTCCTAGGTGACGAGGCTCAAGTGGAATCTTGTTTCGGTCCGTTTGGAGATAGTGTTAGTATCAGTGCAAGATAGGTGCACGGTTTGTGCCAAACAAGGCTCGGAAATCATTTTCGGAAGCACCCGATGGAACTCCTAGATGACGAGGCTCAAGTGGAATCTCGTTTCGGTCCGTTTGGAGATAGTGTTAGTATTAGTGCAAGACTAGGTGCACGGTTTGTTCCAAACAAGGCTCGGAAATCATTTTGACGCACACCGATAGAACTCCTAGGTGACGAGGCTCAAGTGGAATCTCGTTTCGGTCCGTTTGGATATAGTGTTAGTATTAGTGCAAGATATGTGCACGGTTTGTAACAAACGTAACATAGGCTCAGAAATCATTTTGCACGCACCCGATGGTACTCCTAGGTGACGAGGCTCAAGTGGAATCTTGTTTCGGTCCGTTTGGAGATAGTGTTAGTATCAGTGCAAGATAGGTGCACGGTTTGTGCCAAACAAGGCTCGGAAATCATTTCGGAAGCACCCGATGGAACTCCTAGATGACTGAGGCTCAAGTGGAATCTTGTTTCGGTCCGTTTGGAGATAGTGTTAGTATTAGTGCAAGACTAGGTGCACGGTTTGTTCCAAACAAGGCTCGGAAATCATTTTGACCGCACCCGATAGAACTCCTAGGTGACGAGGCTCAAGTGGAATCTCGTTTCGGTCCGTTTGGATATAGTGTTAGTATTAGTGCAAGATATGTGCACGGTTTGTAACAAACGTAACATAGGCTCAGAAATCATTTTGCACGCACCCGATGGTACTCCTAGGTGACGAGGCTCAAGTGGAATCTTGTTTCGGTCCGTTTGGAGTTAGTGTTAGTATTAGTGCAAGATAGGTGCACGGTTTGTTCCAAACAAGGCTCGGAAATCATTTTGACTGCACCCGATAGAACTCCTAGGTGACGAGGCTCAAGTGGAATCTCGTTTCGGTCCGTTTGGATATAGTGTTAGTATTAGTGCAAGATATGTGCACGGTTTGTAACAAACGTAACATAGGCTCAGAAATCGTTTTGCACGCACCCGATGGTACTCCTAGGTGACGAGGCTCAAGTGGAATCTTGTTTCGGTCCGTTTGGAGATAGTGTTAGTATCAGTGCAAGATAGGTGCACGGTTTGTGCCAAACAAGGCTCGGAAATCATTTCGGAAGCACCCGATGGAACTCCTAGATGACGAGGCTCAAGTGGAATCTTGTTTCGGTCCGTTTGGAGATAGTGTTAGTATTAGTGCAAGACAGGTGCACGGTTTGTTCCAAACAAGGCTCGGAAATCATTTTGACCGCACCCGATAGAACTCCTAGGTGACGAGGCTCAAGTGGAATCTCGTTTCGGTCCGTTTGGATATAGTGTTAGTATTAGTGCAAGATATGTGCACGGTTTGTAACAAACGTAACATAGGCTCAGAAATCGTTTTGCACGCACCCGATGGTACTCCTAGGTGACGAGGCTCAAGTGGAATCTTGTTTCGGTCCGTTTGGAGATAGTGTTAGTATTAGTGCAAGACAGGTGCACGGTTTGTTCCAAACAAGGCTCGAAATCATTTTGACGCACCCGATAGAACTCCTAGGTGACGAGGCTCAAGTGGAATCTCGTTTCGGTCCGTTTGGATATAGTGTTAGTATTAGTGCAAGATATGTGGCACGGTTTGTAACAAACGTAACATAGGCTCAGAAATCGTTTTGCACGCACCCGATGGTACTCCTAGGTGACGAGGCTCAAGTGGAATCTTGTTTCGGTCCGTTTGGAGATAGTGTTAGTATCAGTGCAAGATAGGTGCACGGTTTGTGCCAAACAAGGCTCGGAAATCATTTCGGAAGCACCCGATGGAACTCCTAGATGACGAGGCTCAAGTGGAATCTTGTTTCGGTCCGTTTGGAGATAGTGTTAGTATTAGTGCAAGACAGGTGCACGGTTTGTTCCAAACAAGGCTCGGAAATCATTTTGACCGCACCCGATAGAACTCCTAGGTGACGAGGCTCAAGTGGAATCTCGTTTCGGTCCGTTTGGATATAGTGTTAGTATTAGTGCAAGATATGTGCACGGTTTGTAACAAACGTAACATAGGCTCAGAAATCGTTTTGCACGCACCCGATGGTACTCCTAGGTGACGAGGCTCAAGTGGAATCTTGTTTCGGTCCGTTTGGAGATAGTGTTAGTATTAGTGCAAGACAGGTGCACGGTTTGTTCCAAACAAGGCTCGAAAATCATTTTGACCGCACCCGATAGAACTCCTAGGTGACGAGGCTCAAGTGGAATCTCGTTTCGGTCCGTTTGGATATAGTGTTAGTATTAGTGCAAGATAGGTGCACGGTTTGTGCCAAACGTACCATAGGCTCAGAAATCATTTTGGACGCACCCGATGGATACTCCTAGGTGACGAGGCTCAAGTGGAATCTTGTTTCGGTCCGTTTGGAGATAGTGTTAGTATTAGTGCAAGACAGGTGCACGGTTTGTTCCAAACAAGGCTCGGAAATCATTTTGACCGCACCCGATAGAACTCCTAGGTGACGAGGCTCAAGTGGAATCTCGTTTCGGTCCGTTTGGATATAGTGTTAGTATTAGTGCAAGATATGTGCACGGTTTGTAACAAACGTAACATAGGCTCAGAAATCGTTTTGCACGCACCCGATGGTACTCCTAGGTGACGAGGCTCAAGTGGAATCTTGTTTCGGTCCGTTTGGAGATAGTGTTAGTATTAGTGCAAGATAGGTGCACGGTTTGTTCCAAACAAGGCTCGGAAATCATTTTGACCGCACCCGATAGAACTCCTAGGTGACGAGGCTCAAGTGGAATCTCGTTTCGGTCCGTTTGGATATAGTGTTAGTATTAGTGCAAGATAGGTGCACGGTTTGTGCCAACTACATAGGCTCGAAATCATTTTGGACGCACCCGATGGAACTCCTAGGTGACGAGGCTCAAGTGGAATCTCGTTTTCGGTCCGTTTGGAGATAGTGTTAGTATTAGTGCAAGATAGGTGCACGGTTTGTGCCAAACAAGGCTCGAGAAATCATTTTGGACGCACCCGATGGAACTCCTAGGTGACGAGGCTCAAGTGGAATCTTGTTTCGGTCCGTTTGGAGATAGTGTTAGTATCAGTGCAAGATAGGTGCACGGTTTGTGCCAAACAAGGCTCGGAAATCATTTCGGAAGCACCCGATGGAACTCCTAGATGACGAGGCTCAAGTGGAATCTTGTTTCGGTCCTGTTTGGAGATAGTGTTAGTATTAGTGCAAGACAGGTGCACGGTTTGTTCCAAACAAGGCTCGAGAAATCATTTTGACCGCACCCGATAGAACTCCTAGGTGACGAGGCTCAAGTGGAATCTCGTTTTCGGTCCGTTTGGATATAGTGTTAGTATTAGTGCAAGATATGTGCACGGTTTGTAACAAACGTAACATAGGCTCAGAAATCATTTTGCACGCACCCGATGGTACTCCTAGGTGACGAGGCTCAAGTGGAATCTTGTTTCGGTCCGTTTGGAGATAGTGTTAGTATTAGTGCAAGATAGGTGCACGGTTTGTTCCAAACAAGGCTCGAAATCATTTTGACCGCACCCGATAGAACTCCTAGGTGACGAGGCTCAAGTGGAATCTCGTTTCGGTCCGTTTGGATATAGTGTTAGTATTAGTGCAAGATATGTGCACGGTTTGTAACAAACGTAACATAGGCTCAGAAATCGTTTTGCACGCACCCGATGGTACTCCTAGGTGACGAGGCTCAAGTGGAATCTTGTTTCGGTCCGTTTGGAGATAGTGTTAGTATCAGTGCAAGATAGGTGCACGGTTTGTGCCAAACAAGGCTCAGAAATCATTTCGGAAGCACCCGATGGAACTCCTAGATGACGAGGCTCAAGTGGAATCTTGTTTCGGTCCGTTTGGAGATAGTCTTAGTATTAGTGCAAGACAGGTGCACGGTTTGTTCCAAACAAGGCTCGGAAATCATTTTGACCGCACCCGATAGAACTCCTAGGTGACGAGGCTCAAGTGGAATCTCGTTTCGGTCCGTTTGGATATAGTGTTAGTATTAGTGCAAGATATGTGCACGGTTTGTAACAAACGTAACATAGGCTCAGAAATCGTTTTGCACGCACCCGATGGTACTCCTAGGTGACGAGGCTCAAGTGGAATCTTGTTTCGGTCCGTTTGGAGATAGTGTTAGTATTAGTGCAAGACAGGTGCACGGTTTGTTCCAAACAAGGCTCGAAATCATTTTGACTGCACCCGATAGAACTCCTAGGTGACGAGGCTCAAGTGGAATCTCGTTTCGGTCCGTTTGGATATAGTGTTAGTATTAGTGCAAGATAGGTGCACGGTTTGTAACAAACGTAACATAGGCTCAGAAATCGTTTTGCACGCACCCGATGGTACTCCTAGGTGACGAGGCTCAAGTGGAATCTTGTTTCGGTCCGTTTGGAGATAGTGTTAGTATCAGTGCAAGATAGGTGCACGGTTTGTGCCAAACAAGGCTCGGAAATCATTTCGGAAGCACCCGATGGAACTCCTAGATGACGAGGCTCAAGTGGAATCTTGTTTCGGTCCGTTTGGAGATAGTCTTAGTATTAGTGCAAGACAGGTGCACGGTTTGTTCCAAACAAGGCTCGGAAATCATTTTGACCGCACCCGATAGAACTCCTAGGTGACGAGGCTCAAGTGGAATCTCGTTTCGGTCCGTTTGGATATAGTGTTAGTATTAGTGCAAGATATGTGCACGGTTTGTAACAAACGTAACATAGGCTCAGAAATCGTTTTGCACGCACCCGATGGTACTCCTAGGTGACGAGGCTCAAGTGGAATCTTGTTTCGGTCCGTTTGGAGTATAGTGTTAGTATTAGTGCAAGATAGGTGCACGGTTTGTTCCAAACAAGGCTCGGAAATCATTTTGACCGCACCCGATAGAACTCCTAGGTGACGAGGCTCAAGTGGAATCTCGTTTCGGTCCGTTTGGATATAGTGTTAGTATTAGTGCAAGATAGGTGCACGGTCTGTGCCAAACGTACCATAGGCTCAGAAATCAGTTTTGGACGCACCCGATGGTACTCCTAGGTGACGAGGCTCAAGTGGAATCTTGTTTCGGTCCGTTTGGAGATAGTGTTAGTATCAGTGCAAGATAGGTGCACGGTTTGTGCCAAACAAGTCTCGGAAATCATTTCGGAAGCACCCGATGGAACTCCTAGATGACGAGGCTCAAGTGGAATCTTGTTTCGGTCCGTTTGGAGATAGTGTTAGTATTAGTGCAAGACAGGTGCACGGTTTGTTCCAAACAAGGCTCGGAAATCATTTTGACCGCACCCGATAGAACTCCTAGGTGACGAGGCTCAAGTGGAATCTCGTTTCGGTCCGTTTGGATATAGTGTTAGTATTAGTGCAAGATATGTGCACGGTTTGTAACAAACGTAACATAGGCTCAGAAATCGTTTTGCACGCACCCGATGGTACTCCTAGGTGACGAGGCTCAAGTGGAATCTTGTTTCGGTCCGTTTGGAGATAGTGTTAGTATTAGTGCAAGACAGGTGCACGGTTTGTTCCAAACAAGGCTCGGAAATCATTTTGACTGCACCCGATAGAACTCCTAGGTGACGAGGCTCAAGTGGAATCTCGTTTCGGTCCAGTTTGGATATCGTGTTAGTATTAGTGCAATGATATGTGGACGGTTTGTAACAAACGTAACATAGGCTCAGAAATCATTTTGCACGCACCCGATGGTACTCCTAGGTGACGAGGCTCAAGTGGAATCTTGTTTCGGTCCGTTTGGAGATAGTGTTAGTATCAGTGCAAGATAGGTGCACGGTTTGTGCCAAACAAGGCTCGGAAATCATTTCGGAAGCACCCGATGGAACTCCTAGATGACGAGGCTCAAGTGGAATCTTGTTTCGGTCCGTTTGGAGATAGTCTTAGTATTAGTGCAAGACAGGTGCACGGTTTGTTCCAAACAAGGCTCGGAAATCATTTTGACCGCACCCGATAGAACTCCTAGGTGACGAGGCTCAAGTGGAATCTCGTTTCGGTCCGTTTGGATATAGTGTTAGTATTAGTGCAAGATATGTGCACGGTTTGTAACAAACGTAACATAGGCTCAGAAATCGTTTTGCACGCACCCGATGGTACTCCTAGGTGACGAGGCTCAAGTGGAATCTTGTTTCGGTCCAGTTTGGAGATAGTGTTAGTATTAGTGCAAGACAGGTGCACGGTTTGTTCCAAACAAGGCTCGAAAATCATTTTGACCGCACCCGATAGAACTCCTAGGTGACGAGGCTCAAGTGGAATCTCGTTTCGGTCCGTTTGGATATAGTGTTAGTATTAGTGCAAGATAGGTGCACGGTCTGTGCCAAACGTACCATAGGCTCAGAAATCAGTTTTGGACGCACCAGATGTACTCCTAGGTGACGAGGCTCAAGTGGAATCTTGTTTCGGTCCGTTTGGAGATACTGTTATATCAGTGCAAGATAGGTGCACGGTTTGTGCCAAACAAGGCTCAGAATCATTTCGGAAGCACCGATGGAACTCCTAGATGACGAGGCTCAAGTGGAATCTTATTTCGGTCTGTTTGGAGATAGTCTTAGTATTAGTGCAAGACAGGTGCACGGTTGTTCCAAACAAAGCTCGGAAATCACTTTGACCGCACCCGATAGAACTCCTAGGTGACGAGATCAAGTGGAATCTCGTTTCGGTCTGTTTGGATATAGTGTTAGTATTAGTGCAAGATATGTGCACGGTTTGTAACAAACGTAACATAGGCTCAGAATTGTTTTGCACGCACCCGATGGTACTCCTAGGTGAAGAGGCTCAAGTGGAATCTTGTTTCGGTCCGTTGGAGATAGTGTTAGTATTAGTGCAAGACAGGTGCACGGTTTGTTCCAAACAAGGCTCGAAATCATTTTTGACCGCACCTGATAGAAAACAAATGTAACATAGGCTCAAAAATCGTTTTGCACGCACCCAATGGTACTCCTAGGTGACGGGGCTCAAGTGGAATCTTGTTTCGGTCCGTTTGGAGATAGTGTTAGTATCAGTGCAAGATAGGTGCACGGTTTGTGCCAAACAAGGCTCGGAAATCATTTCGGAAGCACCCGATGGAACTCCTAGATGACGAGGCTCAAGTGGAATCTTGTTTCGGTCCGTTTGGAGATAGTCTTAGTATTAGTGCAAGACAGGTGCACGGTTTGTTCCAAACAAAGCTTGGAAATCATTTTGACCACACCCGATAGAACTCCTAGGTGACGAGGCTCAAGTGGAATCTCGTTTTGGTCCGTTTGGATATAGTGTTAGTATTAGTGCAAGATATGTGCACGGTTTGTAACAAACGTAACATAGGCTCAGAAATCGTTTTGCACGCACCCGATGGTACTCCTAGGTGATGAGGCTCAAGTGGAATCTTGTTTCGGTCCATTTGGAGATAGTGTTAGTATTATTGCAAGACAGGTGCACGGTTTGTTCCAAACAAGGCTCGAAAATCATTTTGACCGCACCCGATAGAACACCTAGGTGACGAGGCTCAAGTGGAATCTCGTTTGGATATAGTTTTAGTATTAGTGAAAGATAGGTGCACGGTCTGTGCCAAACGTACCATAGGCCCAGAAATCGTTTTGGACGCACCATATGATACTCCTAGGTGACGAGGCTCAAGTGGAATCTTGTTTCGGTCCGTTTGGAGATAGTGTTAGTATCAGTGCAAGATAGGTGCACGGTTTGTGCCAAACAAGGCTCGGAAATCATTTCGGAAGCACCCGATGGAACTCCTAGATGACGAGGCTCAAGTGGAATCTTGTTTCGGTCTGTTTGGAGATAGTCTTAGTATTAGTGCAAGACAGGTGCACGGATTGTTCCAAACAAAGCTCGGAAATCATTTTGACCGCACCCGATAGAACTCCTAGGTGACGAGGCTCAAGTGGAATCTCGTTTCGGTTCGTTTGGATATAGTGTTAGTATTAGTGCAAGATATGTGCACGGTTTGTAACAAACGTAACATAGGCACAGAAATCATTTTGCACGCACCCGATGGTACTCCTAGGTGACGAGGCTCAAGTGGAATCTTGTTTCGGTCCGTTTGGAGTTAGTGTTAGTATTAGTGCAAGATAGGTGCATGGTTTGTTCCAGACAAGGCTCGGAAATTATTTTGACCGCACCCGATAGAACTCCTAGGTGACGAGTCTCAAGTGAAATCTCGTTTCGGTCCGTTTGGATATAGTGTTAGTATTAGTGCAAGATAGGTGCACGGTTTGTGCCAAACATACCATAGGCTCAGAAATCATTTTGGACGCACCCGATTGTACTCCTAGGTGACGAGGCTCAAGTGGAATCTCGTTTCGGTACGTTTGGATATAGTGTTAGTACTAGTGCAAGATATGTGCACGGTTTGTGCCAAACGTACCATAGGCTCAGAAATTGTTTTGGACGCACCCGATGGTACTCCTAGGTGACGAGGCTCAAGTGGAATCTTGTTTCGGTCCGTTTAGAGATAGTGTTAGTATCAATGCAAGATAGGTGCATGGTTTGTGCCAAACAAGGCTCAGAAATCATTTCAGAAGCACCCGATGGAACTCCTAGGTGACGAGGCTTTAGTGGAATCTTGTTTCGATTCGTTTGGAGATAGTGTTAGTATTAGTGCAAGACTGGTGCACGGTTTGTACCAAACAAGGCTCGGAAATCATTTTGACCGCACCAGATAGAACTCCTATGTGACGAGGCTCAAGTGGAATCTCGTTTCGGTCTGTTTGGATATAGTGTTAGTATTAGTGCAAGATATGTGCACGGTTTGTAACAAACGTAACATAGGCTCAGAAATCATTTTGCACGCACCCGATGGTACTCCTAGGTGACGAGGCTCAAGTGGAATCTTGTTTCGGTCCGTTTGGAGTTAGTGTTAGTATTAGTGCAAGATAGGTGTACGGTTTGTTCCAAACAAGGCTCGAAAATCATTTTGACTGCACCCGATAGAACTCCTAGGTGACGAGGCTCAAGTGGAATCTCGTTTCGGTCCGTTTGGATATCGTGTTAGTATTAGTGCATGATATGTGGACGGTTTGTAACAAAAGTAACATAGGCTTAGAAATCGTTTTGCACACACCCGATGGTACTCCTAGGTGACGAGGCTCAAGTGGAATCTTGTTTCGGTCCGTTTGGAGATAGTGTTAGTATCAGTGCAAGATAGGTGCACGGTTTGTGCCAAACAAGGCCCAAAAATCATTTCGGAACCACCCGATGGAACTCCTAGATGACGAGGCTCAAGTGGAATCTTGTTTCGGTCCGTTTGGAGATAGTGTTAGTATTAGTGCGAGATAGGTGCACGGTTTGTTCCAAACAAAGCTCGGAAATCATTTTGACCACACCCGATAGAACTCCTAGGTGACGAGGCTCAAGTGGAATCTTGTTTCGGTCCGTTTGGATATAGTGTTAGTATTAGTGCAAGATATGTGCACGGTTTGTGCCAAACGTACCATAGGCTCAGAAATCGTTTTGGACGCACCCGATGGTACTCCTAGGTGATGAGGCTCAAGTGGAATCTTGTTTCGGTCCGTTTGGAGATAGTGTTAGTATTAGTGCAAGACAGGTGCACGGTTTGTTCCAAACAAGGCTCAGAAATCATTTTGACTGCACCCGATAGAACTCCTAGGTGACGAGGCTCAAGTGGAATCTCGTTTCGCTCCGTTTGGATATCGTGTTAGTATTAGTGCAAGATATGTGGACGGTTTGTAACAAATGTAACATAGGCTCAAAAATCGTTTTGCACGCACCCAATGGTACTCCTAGGTGACGGGGCTCAAGTGGAATCTTGTTTCGGTCCGTTTGGAGATAGTGTTAGTATCAGTGCAAGATAGGTGCACGGTTTGTGCCAAACAAGGCTCGGAAATCATTTCGGAAGCACCCGATGGAACTCCTAGATGACGAGGCTCAAGTGGAATCTTGTTTCGGTCCGTTTGGAGATAGTCTTAGTATTAGTGCAAGACAGGTGCACGGTTTGTTCCAAACAAAGCTTGGAAATCATTTTGACCACACCCGATAGAACTCCTAGGTGACGAGGCTCAAGTGGAATCTCGTTTTGGTCCGTTTGGATATAGTGTTAGTATTAGTGCAAGATATGTGCACGGTTTGTAACAAACGTAACATAGGCTCAGAAATCGTTTTGCACGCACCCGATGGTACTCCTAGGTGATGAGGCTCAAGTGGAATCTTGTTTCGGTCCATTTGGAGATAGTGTTAGTATTATTGCAAGACAGGTGCACGGTTTGTTCCAAACAAGGCTCGAAAATCATTTTGACCGCACCCGATAGAACACCTAGGTGACGAGGCTCAAGTGGAATCTCGTTTGGATATAGTTTTAGTATTAGTGAAAGATAGGTGCACGGTCTGTGCCAAACGTACCATAGGCCCAGAAATCGTTTTGGACGCACCATATGATACTCCTAGGTGACGAGGCTCAAGTGGAATCTTGTTTCGGTCCGTTTGGAGATAGTGTTAGTATCAGTGCAAGATAGGTGCACGGTTTGTGCCAAACAAGGCTCGGAAATCATTTCGGAAGCACCCGATGGAACTCCTAGATGACGAGGCTCAAGTGGAATCTTGTTTCGGTCTGTTTGGAGATAGTCTTAGTATTAGTGCAAGACAGGTGCACGGATTGTTCCAAACAAAGCTCGGAAATCATTTTGACCGCACCCGATAGAACTCCTAGGTGACGAGGCTCAAGTGGAATCTCGTTTCGGTTCGTTTGGATATAGTGTTAGTATTAGTGCAAGATATGTGCACGGTTTGTAACAAACGTAACATAGGCTCAGAAATCATTTTGCACGCACCCGATGGTACTCCTAGGTGACGAGGCTCAAGTGGAATCTTGTTTCGGTCCGTTTGGAGTTAGTGTTAGTATTAGTGCAAGATAGGTGCACGGTTTGTTCCAAACAAGGCTCGGAAATCATTTTGACTGCACCCGATAGAACTCCTAGGTGACGAGGCCCAAGTGGAATCTCGTTTCGGTCCGTTTGGATATCGTGTTAGTATTAGTGCATGATATGTGGATGGTTTGTAACAAACGTAACATAGGCTTAGAAATCGTTTTGCACGCACCCAATGGTACTCCTAGGTGACGGGGCTCAAGTGGAATCTTGTTTCGGTCCGTTTGGAGATAGTGTTAGTATCAGTGCAAGATAGGTGCACGGTTTGTGCCAAACAAGGCTCGAAAATCATTTCGGAAGCACCCGATGGAACTCCTAGATGACGAGGCTCAAGTGGAATCTTGTTCCGGTCCGTTTGGAGATAGTCTTAGTATTAGTGCAAGACAGGTGCACGGTTTGTTCCAAACAAAGCTTGGAAATCATTTTGACCACACCCGATAGAACTCCTAGGTGACGAGGCTCAAGTGGAATCTCGTTTTGGTCCGTTTGGATATAGTGTTAGTATTAGTGCAAGATATGTGCACGGTTTGTAACAAACGTAACATAGGCTCAGAAATCGTTTTGCACGCACCCGATGGTACTCCTAGGTGATGAGGCTCAAGTGGAATCTTGTTTCGGTCCATTTGGAGATAGTGTTAGTATTATTGCAAGACAGGTGCACGGTTTGTTCCAAACAAGGCTCGAAAATCATTTTGACCGCACCCGATAGAACACCTAGGTGACGAGGCTCAAGTGGAATCTCGTTTCGGTCCGTTTGGATATAGTTTTAGTATTAGTGAAAGATAGGTGCACGGTCTGTGCCAAACGTACCATAGGCCCAGAAATCGTTTTGGACGCACCATATGATACTCCTAGGTGACGAGGCTCAAGTGGAATCTTGTTTCGGTCCGTTTGGAGATAGTGTTAGTATCAGTGCAAGATAGGTGCACGGTTTGTGCCAAACAAGGCTCGGAAATCATTTCAGAAGCACCCGATGGAACTCCTAGATGACGAGGCTCAAGTGGAATCTTGTTTCGGTCTGTTTGGAGATAGTCTTAGTATTAGTGCAAGACAGGTGCACGGATTGTTCCAAACAAAGCTCGGAAATCATTTTGACCGCACCCGATAGAACTCCTAGGTGACGAGGCTCAAGTGGAATCTCGTTTCGGTTCGTTTGGATATAGTGTTAGTATTAGTGCAAGATATGTGCACGGTTTGTAACAAACGTAACATAGGCTCAGAAATCGTTTTGCACGCACCCGATGGTACTCCTAGGTGACGAGGCTCAAGTGGAATCTTGTTTCGGTCCGTTTGGAGTTAGTGTTAGTATTAGTGCAAGATAGGTGCACGGTTTGTTCCAAACAAGGCTCGGAAATCATTTTGACTGCACCCGATAGAACTCCTAGGTGACGAGGCTCAAGTGGAATCTCGTTTCGGTCCGTTTGGATATCGTGTTAGTATTAGTGCATGATATGTGGACGGTTTGTAACAAACATAACACAGGCTTAGAAATCGTTTTGCACGCACCCAATGGTACTCCTAGGTGACGGGGCTCAAGTGGAATCTTGTTTCGGTCCGTTTGGAGATAGTGTTAGTATCAGTGCAAGATAGGTGCACGGTTTGTGCCAAACAAGGCTCGGAAATCATTTCGGAAGCACCCGATGGAACTCCTAGATGACGAGGCTCAAGTGGAATCTTGTTTCGGTCCGTTTGGAGATAGTCTTAGTATTAGTGCAAGACAGGTGCACGGTTTGTTCCAAACAAAGCTTGGAAATCATTTTGACCACACCCGATAGAACTCCTAGGTGACGAGGCTCAAGTGGAATCTCGTTTTGGTCCGTTTGGATATAGTGTTAGTATTAGTGCAAGATATGTGCACGGTTTGTAACAAACGTAACATAGGCTCAGAAATCGTTTTGCACGCACCCGATGGTACTCCTAGGTGATGAGGCTCAAGTGGAATCTTGTTTCGGTCCATTTGGAGATAGTGTTAGTATTATTGCAAGACAGGTGCACGGTTTGTTCCAAACAAGGCTCGAAAATCATTTTGACCGCACCCGATAGAACACCTAGGTGACGAGGCTCAAGTGGAATCTCGTTTCGGTCCGTTTGGATATAGTTTTAGTATTAGTGAAAGATAGGTGCACGGTCTGTGCCAAACGTACCATAGGCCCAGAAATCATTTTGGACGTACCATATGATACTCCTAGGTGACGAGGCTCAAGTGGAATCTTGTTTCGGTCCGTTTGGAGATAGTGTTAGTATCAGTGCAAGATAGGTGCACGGTTTGTGCCAAACAAGGCTCGGAAATCATTTCGGAAGCACCCGATGGAACTCCTAGATGACGAGGCTCAAGTGGAATCTTGTTTCGGTCTGTTTGGAGATAGTCTTAGTATTAGTGCAAGACAGGTGCACGGATTGTTCCAAACAAAGCTCAGAAATCATTTTGACCGCACCCGATAGAACTCCTAGGTGACGAGGCTCAAGTGGAATCTCGTTTCGGTTCGTTTGGATATAGTGTTAGTATTAGTGCAAGATATGTGCACGGTTTGTAACAAACGTAACATAGGCTCAGAAATCGTTTTGCACGCACCCGATGGTACTCCTAGGTGACGAGGCTCAAGTGGAATCTTGTTTCGGTCCGTTTGGAGTTAGTGTTAGTATTAGTGCAAGATAGGTGCACGGTTTGTTCCAAACAAGGCTCGGAAATCATTTTGACTGCACCCGATAGAACTCCTAGGTGACGAGGCTCAAGTGGAATCTCGTTTCGGTCCGTTTGGATATCGTGTTAGTATTAGTGCATGATATGTGGACGGTTTGTAACAAATGTAACATAGGCTTAGAAATCGTTTTGCACGCACCCGATGGTACTCCTAGGTGACGAGGCTCAAGTGGAATCTTGTTTCGGTCCGTTTGGAGATAGTGTTAGTATCAGTGCAAAATAGGTGCACGGTTTGTGCCAAACAAGGCTCAGAAATCATTTCGGAAGCACCCGATGGAACTCCTAGATGACGAGGCTCAAGTGGAATCTGGTTTCGGTCCATTTGGAGATAGTCTTAGTATTAGTGCAAGACAGGTGCACGGTTTGTTCCAAACAAAGCTCGGAAATCATTTTGACCGCACCCGATAGAACTCCTAGGTGACGAGGCTCAAGTGGAATCTCGTTTCGGTCTGTTTGGATATAGTGTTAGTATTAATGCAAGATATGTGCACGGTTTGTAACAAACGTAACATAGGCTTAGAAATCGTTTTGCACGCACCCGATGGTACTCCTAGGTGACGAGGCTCAAGTGGAATCTTGTTTCGGTCCGTTTGGAGATAGTGTTAGTATTAGTGCAAGATAGGTGCACGGTTTGTGCCAAACAAGGCTCGGAAATCATTTTGGAAGCACCCGATGGAACTCCTAGATGACAAGGCTCAAGTGGAATCTTGTTTCAGTCTGTTTGGAGATAATCTTAGTATTAGTGCAAGACAGGTGCACGGTTTGTTCCAAACAAAGCTCGGAAATCATTTTGACCGCACCCGATAGAATTCCTAGGTGACGAGGCTCAAGTGGAATCACGTTTCGGTCCGTTTGGATATAGTGTTAGTATTAGTGCAAGATATGTGCATGGTTTGTAACAAACGTAACATAGGCTCAGAAATTGTTTTGCACGCACCCGATGGTACTCCTAGGTGACGAGGCTCAAGTGGAATCTTGTTTCGGTCCGTTTGGAGATAGTGTTAGTATTAGTGCAAGACAGGTGCACGGTTTGTTCCAAACAAGGCTCGAAAATCATTTTGACCTCACCCGATAGAACTCCTAGGTGCCGAGGCTCAAGTGGAATCTTGTTTCGGTCCGTTTGGATATAGTGTTAGTATTAGTGCAAGATATGTGCACGGTTTGTAACAAACGTAACATAGGCTCAGAAATCATTTTGCACGCACCCGATGGTACTCCTAGGTGACGAGGCTCAAGTGGAATCTTGTTTCAGTCCGTTTGGAGATAGTGTTAGTATTAGTGCAAGATAGGTGCACGGTTTGTTCCAAACAAGGCTCGGAAATCATTTTGACCGCACCCAATAGAACACCTAGGTGACGAGGCTCAAGTGGAATCTCGTTTCGGTCCGTTTGGGTATAGTGTTAGTATTAGTGCAAGATATGTGCACGGTTTGTAACAAATGTAACATAGGCTCAGAAATCATTTTGCACGCACCCGATGGTACTCCTAGGTGACGAGGCTCAAGTGGAATCTTGTTTCGGTCCGTTTGGAGTTAGTGTTAGTATTAGTGCAAGATAGGTGCACGGTTTGTTCCAAACAAGGCTCGAAAATCATTTTGACTGCACCCGATAGAACTCCTAGGTGACGAGGCTCAAGTGGAATCTCGTTTCGGTCCGTTTGGATATCGTGTTAGTATTAGTGCATGATATGTGGACGGTTTGTAACAAACGTAACATAGGCTTAGAAATCGTTTTGCACGCACCCGATGGTACTCCTAGGTGACGAGGCTCAAGTGGAATCTTGTTTCGGTCCGTTTGGAGATAGTGTTAGTATCAGTGCAAGATAGGTGCACGGTTTGTGCCAAACAAGGCTCAAAGAGGCTCAAGTGGAATCTTGTTTCGGTCCGTTTGGAGATAGTCTTAGTATTAGTGCAAGACAGGTGCACGGTTTGTTCCAAACAAAGCTCGGAAATCATTTTGACCGCACCCGATAGAACTCCTAGGTGACGAGGCTCAAGTGGAATCTTGTTTCGGTCCGTTTGGATATAGTGTTAGTATTAGTGCAAGATATGTGCACGGATTGTGCCAAACGTACCATAGGCTTAGAAATCGTTTTGGACGCACCCGATGGTACTCCTAGGTGACGAGGCTCAAGTGGAATCTGTTTCGGTCCGTTTGGAGATAGTGTTAGTATTAGTGCAAGACAGGTGCACGGTTTGTTCCAAACAAGGCTCAGAAATCATTTTGACTACACCCGATAGAACTCCTAGGTGATGAGGCTCAAGTGGAATCTTGTTTCGGTCCATTTGGAGATAGTCTTAGTATTAGTGCAAGACAGGTGCACGGTTTGTTCCAAACAAAGCTCGGAAATCATTTTGACCGCACCCGATAGAACTCCTAGGTGACGAGGCTCAAGTGGAATCTCGTTTCGGTCCGTTTGGATATAGTGTTAGTATTAGTGCAAGATATGTGCACGGTTTGTAACAAACGTAACATAGGCTCAGAAATCGTTTTGCACGCACCCGATGGTACTACTAGGTGACGAGGCTCAAGTGGAATCTTGTTTCGGTCCATTTGGAGATAGTGTTAGTATTAGTGCAAGACAGGTGCACGGTTTGTTCCAAACAAGGCTCGAAAATCATTTTGACCGCACCCGATAGAACTCCTAGGTGACGAGGCTCAAGTGGAATCTCGTTTCGGTCCGTTTGGATATAGTGTTAGTATTAGTGAAAGATAGGTGCACGGTCTGTGCCAAACGTACCATAGGCCCAGAAATCGTTTTGGACGCACCATATGATACTCCTAGGTGACGAGGCTCAAGTGGAATCTTGTTTCGGTCTGTTTGGAGATAGTGTTAGTCTCAGTGCAAGAGAGGTGCACGGTTTGTGCCAAACAAGTCTCAGAAATCATTTCGGAAGCACCCGATGGAACTCCTAGATGACGAGGCTCAAGTGGAATCTCGTTTCGGTCTGTTTGGAGATAGTCTTAGTATTAGTGCAAGACATGATAGAGCTGGAGTACCCGATCTTTCGGTGAGTGGAGGATAACTACGATTTGGTGGGTGTCGACCCTCGCGATCCGACTACGACGAACAAGTCCGTGGCGCCTTAGCAATCGCTGAACCAACTCCCGATGGTTATTGACCTTGCTGGTGCAAGATCAACCTGATCACGAAGATCAATTCCTGCAGGCAATCGAAGAACAAGCAAGAATTTTAGGCGAGCAACCCTGAATATTACTCGAAGGTGGGATTCTGAATTACACGAAGACGAAGCTTCGGAAGTAGCAATGGCTAACTTAAGCAAAACAAAACCCGAGCCAAAGAGGGGGCGCAGCCCTTGGCTAAATAGGGGGAGGAGGGAGGAAGGAGGAGGGAGGAAGGAGGACGCCCAGCCTGCCCACAAGGTAGGGAGTAGGCGCCCAAACAGCCACACACCATCTCCTTGATTCCCTTTCCTGATTTAGATGGTGCAGCACCTTCCTGGTTATTTCTTGACAAAACTAAAAACACATAGGTGGCGCAGCACCTAGACATTATTCTGGGCAGGTTCATCATGAGCATAGATGGCGCATGCACTTAGGAGACTTCTGGTCCTTCATTCTTCAAAATCATCACGAAGTTTAATTCACGTGCACGAGCTCGAGTGATGGGTCCTGGTGGCGCCTGTGCTGGTTCAGTTGGAGTAGCCATTCCCGTGTCGGTGTTGATGTCCTCATCATCCTCCCCTTCTTGAATCGAAGTCGTCCTCGACGGCAGCTCCTCAGCCTCGCCCGCATATGGTTTCAAATCTGCAACATTAAAACTAGAGGAAACACCATAGTCTGCAGGCAGGTCAAGTATATAAGCATTATCATTGATTTTCTTTAACACCTTGAAGGGACCAGCAGCACGGGGCATCAGCTTAGACCTGCGCAAACTAGGAAAGCGATCCTTGCGCAAATGCAACCAAACCAAGTCACCAGGTTCAAAAGTAACAAGTTTACGTCCTTTACTACCAACAGCCTGATTTTTAGCATTAGTGTGCGCAATGTTCTGCTGTGTTTGCTCATGGATGTCCAACATTTGTTGAACACGTGCAATAGCATCGACATGTGGGGCGTCCAAAGGGTCAAAGGACAGCAAGTCAATTGGCGCCCGTGGAATGTAACCATAGACAACCTGAAAAGGGCACATTTTCGTGGAGGAATGTGTAGCACGATTGTAAGCAAACTCGACATGGGGCAAACAATCCTCCCAAAGTTTCAGATTCTTGTCTAACACAGCCCTAAGCATGGTAGATAAGGTTCTGTTCACAACCTCAGTTTGCCCATCTGTTTGTGGGTGACAAGTGGTGCTGAAAAGCAATTTAGTTCCTAGTTTATTCCAAAGAGATCTCCAAAAATGACTTAGGAACTTAGCATCGCGATCTGAGACTATTGTATTTGGAACACCATGTAAACGAATAATCTCATGAAAGAACAACTCAGCAACGCTGCTAGCATCATCAGTTTTATGACATGGTATGAAGTGAGCCATTTTAGAGAATCGATCAACAACCACAAAGATACTATCCCTCCCCTTCTTAGTGCGAGGTAAGCCCAAAACAAAATCCATAGAAATATCTAGCCAAGGAGAAGTAGGGACAGGTAACGGCATATACAAACCGTGGTTGTTCAGGTGTGACTTAGCTTTCTGGCACGTGGTGCAGCGTGCAACAAAACGCTCCACATCGCGGCGCATCTGGGGCCAAAAGAAGTGCGCGGCCAAAATCTCCTGTGTCTTGTAAACGCCAAAGTGTCCCATGAGGCCGCCACCATGCGCTTCCTGCAACAGCAAAAGACGAACCGAGCTTGCGGGAATACATAGCTTGTTAGCGCGGAACAAAAACCCATCAGTTACATGGAATTTACCCCATGGTTTACCATCCTTGCAATGCAGCATGATGTCCTGAAATCCAGGATCATCGGCGTATTGTTCTTTCACAGTTTGTAAACCAAAAATTTTAAAGTCTAACTGGGACAGCATGGTGTATCTACGCGACAAAGCATCAGCAATAATGTTGTCTTTCCCGTTCTTGTGTTTGATGATGTAAGGAAAAGACTCTATGAATTCGACCCACTTAGCATGCCGACGGTTCAGATTAGTTTGGCTACGAATATGTTTTAATGCCTCATGATCAGAATGAATTATAAACTCGCGAGGCCAAAGATAGTGCTGCCATGTTTGAAGTGTGCGAACCAAAGCGAAAAGCTCCTTATCATAAGTGGAATAATTCAGACTAGCACCGCTTAATTTTTCGCTAAAGTAAGCAACTGGCTTGCCCTCTTGCAGCAAAACACCGCCTAACCCAATACCACTAGCATCGCATTCAAGTTCAAACATCTTATTGAAATCAGGTAGCTGTAGTAAGGGGGCATGTGTCAACTTATCTTTTAGAATGGTGAATGCCTCGTCCTGTGCCGCACCCCAGGAGAAAGGAACGCCCTTCTTGGTGAGCTCATGCAACGGGGCGGCAATGGAGCTGAAGTCACGCACGAACCGTCGGTAGAAACCTGCAAGCCCAAGAAAACTCCGAATCTGCGTAACTGTCGTTGGCATGGGCCAGCTCTGGATGGCGTCAATCTTGCTGCTGTCCACCTCAATGCCCTGCGGAGTAACAACATAGCCAAGAAACGAAACACGTTGTGTGCAGAAGTCGCACTTGTCCAAGTTACCAAACAAGCGGGCAGCGCGCAAAGCATCAAAAATAGCATGCAAATGTTCCAAATGCTCTTCCCTAGACTTGCTGTAAATCAGAATATCATCAAAATAAACAACCACAAACAAGCCTATGAAAGGCCTCAAAACTTCATTCATTAAGCGCATAAACGTGCTGGGAGCATTAGTCAATCCAAACGGCATAACTAACCATTCATATAAGCCAAATTTTGTTTTAAAAGCCGTCTTCCATTCGTCCCCAAGTTTCATTCTAATCTGATGGTACCCGCTACGCAAATCTACCTTGGAGAATATAACAGCACCGCTAAGCTCGTCAAGCATATCATCAAGGCGAGGTATAGGATAACGATAACGAATTGTGATATTGTTAATCGCTCGACAATCTACACACATACGCCAGGTACCATCTTTCTTTGGGACAAGTAGCACAGGAACAGAGCAAGGGCTAAGAGACTCACGAATGTAGCCTTTATCAAGTAGTGCTTGGACTTGGCGCTGAATCTCCTTTGTCTCATCAGGATTGGTACGGTACGGGGCGCGGTTTGGAAGCTGGGCGCCCGGAATGAGGTCGATCTGGTGCTCAATGCCACGAATGGGAGGAAGACCTGGTGGTAAGTCCTTCGGAAACACATCGGCAAAGTCCTGCAAAAGCTTAGTAACAGCAGGGGGTATATCCAAAGATGGTGCATCATCGAGTGAAACCAGCACATGAGAACATACAAGCGCATAGCAAGGCATATTATCAACATGTAGTTCATCAAAATCAGCACGCGTAGCAAGTAAAACAGGAGCATGTAGCTTAATTTCTTTAGACGTGGCTGGTTGTTGTTGGCATTGTTTTAATGCTTTAGTAGCCCTAGCAATGTCATCTTTCACAATCTGTTCAGGGGTCATTGGATGAAGAATAATTTTCTTGCCCTTAAACAGTAACTGAATAATGATTTGTGCGACCATGATGTAAACAATCAATATCATATTGCCACGGCCTACCAAGCAACAACGAACATGCCTCCATAGGAACAACATCGCAATCAGTATAATCAGAATAAGAACCCATGGAGAAGTGAACACGTACCGAGCGTGTTACCTTGAGTTTGCCACCCTGGTTGAGCCATTGAATGTGGTAGGGGTGTGGATGTGGACGCGTTTGGAGAGACAACTTCTCCACCAGATCCGAACTTGCCAAATTGTTGCAACTACCGCCGTCAATGATGATGCGAATGGATCGTTCTTGCACAACGCCTTTGGTGTGGAACAAAGTGTGGCGCTGGTTCTGCTCAGGCTGTGCAACCTGTGTACTGAGGACTCGCTGCACAACAAGACTCTCATACTTGTCGGCGTCAGTGGCAGCCACGTGTTCTTCCGCATGTCCTGAAACGTCAGCAGCAAGCATAGCATATATAGGTTCATCGGAATCACTAGCGGAAGAATACTCACCATCGTCACGTATAATCAACGTACGCTTGTTGGGGCAGTCCCGTATCATATGCCCATAACCTTTGCAACGATGGCATTGAATGTCCTTTGTGCGGCTAGTGGAAGAGGAGGCGCTCTTATTAGCTGAAGGGGGCGCTGGAGGTGGAGCTGCTGCCTTGTCACGTGACGTACTGCTAGGTGTATAGGGCGCCGTAGGGGTTGAATGGGTCAAAGTAGTGCGACCTGCAAAAGAGTTAGAATGGGTCCTTGCTCGTCGTCCCTGCACTTCACGTTCAGCTTTGCAAGCAAATGCAAACAAAGTAGTAATATCATCGTAGTGCTTATAATCGAGAATATCCTGAATTTCACGGTTCAAACCACCACGAAATCGTGCCATCGCAGCATCATTAGTCTCAACTAAACCACAACGAATCATGCCGGTTTGCAACTCCTGATAATACTCTTCTACAGATTTGGTTCCTTGCTGAAAACGCTGCATTTTATTAAGCAAGTCTCGTGCATAATAGGAAGGAACAAATCGGTGTCAGCATGACAGTTTTTAATTGCTCCCAAGTTGTGGGAATGTTATTAGGGTGTTTGCTGCGATGCTCACGCCACCAAATTGATGCGAAATCTGTAAACTCACTAGTAGCAGCCCTAACTTGATATTGTGCAGGAACATCATGACAATGAAATTTCTGATCTACCGCAAGTTCCCAATCAAGATACGCACCCGGATCATATTTGCCATTAAATGAAGGAATTGTGAACTTAATCTTAGTAAATGAGTCGTTTCGATTACGTACCACGCGCTCACCACGGCGGTTGCGGTGGCGCCCTCCATGGCGGTCCTGGTCGTCGATCTCGGTATCACCACCATAATCAAAGTCCGCACGTTGATCAGCAAGTTGTTGTACCAACTCATCAAGGCGTGTAGTGAGCGTGGCAAGGCTGGTGGCGTGGGCAGCTTGTGCTTGCTGCATCTCCGCGAGCGTAGCATTTGTGGCCATTTGAGCGTCCTGAAATTGACCCACTTGCTCGTTGGCGATCCTAATCTCCTCTGCCAAGCCCTCCACATGCTCGTTCATCTTGCGATTAAAGTGGTGAATGATGCCTTTAGTGCGTGGGGAGTGAGGCATGGTGTCCTGATTAGCTGGCTCCCCTGACATTGTTAGTGGAAAAGCAACGAACACGAAAACAAGTATTTGTCCTAAAGCTAATAGGAAGTGGTGCTGATCAAGGCACTCAAACTAAAGCTGTTATCAAACTCTTACCCGTTCTTACCAAGCTCGCAGGGGTGACTTGCAACCAGCGGTACAACCTTCCAAAGATTGAATGGAGCGATTGCCAGAGGACACAGAGCTTGATCGCTGTAGAAAATTTGTGGAGCTATGGGAAGGCTTCAATTTGTAGCAAGGAGTAGCACAAGCATTCAGCAAAGGCAAAGTTGAATAATCACTCAAAGCTGGTGTTGTGCTGGTCCTAGGCTAGACCGTACTAGAGACGTGAGCCCACGCACAAAGATAGACACAGAATTGCAAGAACAAAGAGTAAAAGACAGTGAGTACACACCCTTGGCATCTCTTGTTTTTTTGTTTTTTTTTTGTGTGCGGCTCTTTTTGCACCTTTTGCCTTTTTTTTTGGTGCGGCTCTTGTTTTTTTTTGTTTTATGCACCTCTGGCCTTTTTCAGTTTGATGACACTGCCAACACGTTGCACAACTCAAAAGGAAAACAAAAGGAAATCAGGAACTCTTTCCTTTCGTGTAGCCACAGACTGCCTGATCTCGCACGATCTCCTGTGATACGCCCAAAATGAATCGCAAGGCAAGTGAATATCCGTTGGAAAGGGCACGAAATATGCTTTCCAAATTGTACCTAAACTTCCCAAACGGACTACGGATGCAACAGCTAATGCCTGTGTCCTTGCCGAGATAAATCAAGACCCGAAATAAATTACTTTCCTTTTGTAGGTGGGAAATTGGCGTGAACAAGGGGGTCTATGACGTGGGAAAGATTACAGGAGCATGGAGGACAAAGGAAAAGGAGGATCAAGTGCAAAGATGTGAACTAATACGTGACAGGAACTCAAAACTCTAATGGACTAGACGCCAAGACCAGCAACACGACACAGCGATGCAACCAAAAACTCAACAAAGCAATAAACTGAATGAAAGATGCAAAGGCTCAAAAGGTCTTGGACAGTGGTTCTAACCTGAAACGTTTTTTGTTGGCTTTTCTGGTGGACGATAGGACGATGAACAAAACTACAAATAAAGGGGATAGATCTCACCGAGCAACCTGAAAGCTGATACCACTTGATAGAGCTGGAGTACCCGATCTTTCGGTGAGTGGAGGATAACTACGATTTGGTGGGTGTCGACCCTCGCGATCCGACTACGACGAACAAGTCCGTGGCGCCTTAGCAATCGCTGAACCAACTCCCGATGGTTATTGACCTTGCTGGTGCAAGATCAACCTGATCACGAAGATCAATTCCTGCAGGCAATCGAAGAACAAGCAAGAATTTTAGGCGAGCAACCCTGAATATTACTCGAAGGTGGGGTTCTGAATTACACGAAGACGAAGCTTCGGAAGTAGCAATGGCTAACTTAAGCAAAACAAAACCCGAGCCAAAGAGGGGGCGCAGCCCTTGGCTAAATAGGGGGAGGAGGGAGGAAGGAGGACGCCCAGCCTGCCCACAAGGTAGGGAGTAGGCGCCCAAACAGCCACACACCATCTCCTTGATTCCCTTTCCTGATTTAGATGGTGCAGCACCTTCCTGGTTATTTCTTGACAAAACTAAAAACACATAGGTGGCGCAGCACCTAGACATTATTCTGGGCAGGTTCATCATGAGCATAGATGGCGCATGCACTTAGGAGACTTCTGGTCCTTCATTCTTCAAAATCATCACGAAGTTTAATTCACGTGCACGAGCTCGAGTGATGGGTCCTGGTGGCGCCTGTGCTGGTTCAGTTGGAGTAGCCATTCCCGTGTCGGTGTTGATGTCCTCATCAAGACAGGTGCACGGTTTGTTCCAAACAAGGCTCGGAAATCATTTTGACCGCACCCGATAGAACTCCTAGGTGACGAGGCTCAAGTGGAATCTCGTTTCGGTCCGTTTGTATATAGTGTTAGTATTAGTGCAAGATATGTGCACGGTTTGTAACAAACGTAACATAGGCTCAGAAATTGTTTTGCACGCACCCGATGGTACTCCTAGGTGACGAGGCTCAAGTGGAATCTTGTTTCGGTCCGTTTGGAAATAGTGTTAGTATTAGTGCAAGACAGGTGCACGGTTTGTTCCAAACAAGGCTCGGAAATCATTTTGACTGCACCCGATAGAACTCCTAGGTGACGAGGCTCAAGTGAAATCTCGTTCCGGTCCGTTTGGATATAGTGTTAGTATTAGTGCAAGATATGTGCACGGTTTGTAACAAATGTAACATAGGCTCAGAAATCGTTTTGCACGCACCCGATGGTACTCCTAGGTGATGAGGCTCAAGTGGAATCTTGTTTCGGTCCATTTGGAGATAGTGTTAGTATCAGTGCAAGATAGGTGCACGGTTTGTGCCAAACAAGGCTCGGAAATCATTTTGGAAGCACGCGATGGAACTCCTAGATGACGAGGCTCAAGTGGAATCTTGTTTCGGTCCATTTGGAGATAGTGTTAGTATTAGTGCAAGACAGGTGCACGGTTTGTTCCAAACAAGGCTCGGAAATCATTTTGACCGCACCCGAAAGAACTCCTAGGTGACGAGGCTCAAGTGGAATCTCGTTTTGGTCCATTTGGATATAGTCTTAGTATTAGTGCAAGACAGGTGCACGGTTTGTTCCAAACAAAGCTCGGAAATCATTTTGACCGCACCCGATAGAACTCCTAGGTGACGAGGCTCAAGTGGAATCTTGTTTCGGTCCATTCGGAGTTAGTGTTAGTATTAGTGCAAGATAGGTGCACGGTTTGTTCCAAACATGGCTCGGAAATTATTTTGACCGCACCCGATAGAACTCCTAGGTGACGAGGCTCAAGTGGAATCTCGTTTCGCTCTGTTTGGATATAGTGTTAGTATTAGTGCAAGATAGGTGCACGGTCTGTGCCAAACGTACCATAGGCTCAGAAATCGTTTTGGACGCACCTGATGGTACTCCTAGGTGACGAGGCTCAAGTGGAATCTTGTTTCGGTCTGTTAGGAGATAGTGTTAGTATCAGTGCAAGATAGGTGCACGATTTGTGCCAAACAAGGCTCAGAAATCATTTCGGAAGCACCCGATGGAACTCCTAGATGACGAGGCTCAAGTGGAATCTTATTTTGGTCCGTTTGGAGATAGTATTAGTATTAGTGCAAGACAGGTGCACGGTTTGTTCCAAACAAGGCTCGGAAATCATTTTGGACGCACCTGATGGTACTCCTAGGTGACGAGGCTCAAGTGGAATCTCGTTTCGCTCTGTTTGGATATAGTGTTAGTATTAGTGCAAGATAGGTGCACGGTTTGTGCCAAACGTACCATAGGCTCAGAAATCGTTTTGGACGCACCTGATGGTACTCCTAGGTGACGAGGCTCAAGTGGAATCTTGTTTCGGTCTGTTAGGAGATAGTGTTAGTATCAGTGCAAGATAGGTGCACGATTTGTGCCAAACATGGCTCAGAAATCATTTCGGAAGCACCCGATGGAACTCCTAGATGACGAGGCTCAAGTGGAATCTTATTTTGGTCCGTTTGGAGATAGTATTAGTATTAGTGCAAGACAGGTGCATGGTTTGTTCCAAACAAGGCTCGGAAATCATTTTGGACGCACCTGATGGTACTCCTAGGTGATGAGGCTCAAGTGGAATCTTGTTTCGGTCTGTTAGGAGATAGTGTTAGTATCAGTGCAAGATAGGTGCACGATTTGTGCCAAACAAGGCTCAGAAATCATTTCGGAAGCACCCGATGGAACTCCTAGATGACGAGGCTCAAGTGGAATCTTATTTTGGTCCGTTTGGAGATAGTATTAGTATTAGTGCAAGACAGGTGCACGGTTTGTTCCAAACAAGGCTCGGAAATCGTTTTGCACGCACCCGATGGTACTCCTAGGTGATGAGGCTCAAGTGGAATCTTGTTTCGGTCCGTTTGGAGATAGTGTTAGTATCAGTGCAAGATAGGTGCACGGTTTGTGCCAAACAAGGCTCGGAAATCATTTTGGAAGCACGCGATGGAACTCCTAGATGACGAGGCTCAAGTGGAATCTTGTTTCGGTCCATTTGGAGATAGTGTTAGTATTAGTGCAAGACAGGTGCACGGTTTGTTCCAAACAAGGCTCGAAAATCATTTTGACCACACCCGAAAGAACTCCGAGGTGACGAGGCTCAAGTGGAATCTCGTTTTGGTCCATTTGGATATAGTCTTAGTATTAGTGCAAGACAGGTGCACGGTTTGTTCCATACAAAGCTCGGAAATCATTTTGACCGCACCCGATAGAACTCCTAGGTGACGAGGCTCAAGTGGAATCTTGTTTCGGTCCGTTCGGAGTTAGTGTTAGTATTAGTGCAAGATAGGTGCACGGTTTGTTCCAAACATGGCTCGGAAATTATTTTGACCGCACCCGATAGAACTCCTAGGTGACGAGGCTCAAGTGGAATCTCGTTTCGCTCTGTTTGGATATAGTGTTAGTATTAGTGCAAGATAGGTGCACGGTCTGTGCCAAACGTACCATAGGCTCAGAAATCGTTTTGGACGCACCTGATGGTACTCCTAGGTGACGAGGCTCAAGTGGAATCTTGTTTCGGTCTGTTAGGAGATAGTGTTAGTATCAGTGCAAGACAGGTGCACGGTTTGTTCCAAACAAGGCTCAGAAATCATTTCGGAAGCACCCGATGGAACTCCTAGATGACGAGGCTCAAGTGGAATCTTGTTTCAGTCCGTTTGGAGATAGTGTTAGTATCAGTGCAAGATAGGTGCATGGTTTTGCCAAGCAAGGCTCGGAAATCATTTCGGAAGCACCCGATGGAACTCCTAGATGACGAGGCTCAACTGGAATCTTGTTTCGGTCCGTTTGGAGATAGTGTTAGTATTAGTGCAAGACAGGTGCAGTGTTTGTTCCAAACAAGGCTCGGAAATCATTTTGACTGCACCCGATAGAACTCCTAGGTGACGAGGCTCAAGTGAAATCTCGTTCCGGTCCGTTTGGATATAGTGTTAGTATTAGTGCAAGATATGTGCACGGTTTGTAACAAATGTAACATAGGCTCAGAAATCGTTTTGCACGCACCCGATGGTACTCCTAGGTGATGAGGCTCAAGTGGAATCTTGTTTTGGTCCGTTTGGAGATAGTGTTAGTATCAGTGCAAGATAGGTGCACGGTTTGTGCCAAACAAGGCTCGGAAATCATTTCGGAAGCACGCGATGGAACTCCTAGATGACGAGGCTCAAGTGGAATCTTGTTTCGGTCCATTTGGAGATAGTGTTAGTATTAGTGCAAGACAGGTGCACGGTTTGTTCCAAACAAGGCTCAGAAATCATTTTGACCGCACCTGATAGAACTCCTTGGTGACGAGGCTCAAGTGGAATCTCGTTTCGGTCCATTTGGATATAGTGTTAGTATTAGTGCAAGATATGTGGACGGTTTGTAACAAACGTAACATAGGCTCAGAAATTGTTTTGCACGCACCCAATGGTACTCCTAGGTGACGAGGCTCAAGTGGAATCTCGTTTCGGTCCATTTGGATATAGTGTTAGTATTAGTGCAAGATATGTGCATGGTTTGTAACAAACGTAACATAGGCTTAGAAATCATTTTGCACGCATCGGATGGTAGTCCTAGGTGAGGAGGCTCAAGTGGAATCTTGTTTCGGTCCGTTTGGAGATAGTGTTAGTATTAGTGCAAGACAGGTGCACGGTTTGTTCCAAACAAGGCTCGAAAATCATTTTGACCGCACCCGATAGAACTCCTAGGTGACGAGGCTCAAGTGGAATCTCATTTCGGTCCATTTGGATATAGTGTTAGTATTAGTGCAAGATAGGTGCATGGTCCGTGCTAAACGTACCATAGGCCCAGAAATCATTTGGACGCACCCGATGATACTCCTAGGTGACGAGGCTCAAGTGGAATCTTGTTTCGATCCATTTGGAGATAGTGTTAGTATCAGGGCAAGAGAGGTGCATGGTGTGTGCCAAACAAGTCTCGGAAATCATTTCGGAAGCACCCGATGGAACTCCTAGATGACGAGGCTCAAGTGGAATCTCGTTTCGGTCCGTTTGGAGATAGTGTTAGTATTAGTGCAAGACAGGTGCACGGTTTGTTCCAAACAAAGCTCGGAAATCATTTTGACCGCACCCGATAGAACTACTAGGTGACGAGGCTCAAGTGGAATCTCATTTCGGTCCGTTTGGATATAGTGTTAGTATTAGTGCAAGATATGTGCACGGTTTGTAACAAACATAACATAGGCTCAGAAATCATTTTGCACGCACCCGATGGTACTCCTAGGTGACGAGGCTCAAGTGGAATCTTGTTTCGGTCCGTTTGGATTTAGTGTTAGTATTAGTGCAAGATAGGTGCACGGTTTGTTCCAAACAAGGCTTGGAAATTATTTTGACCGCACCCGATAGAACTCCTAGGTGACGAGGCTCAAGTGGAATCTCGTTTCGGTCCGTTTGGATATCGTGTTAGTATTAGTGCATGATATGTTGACGGTTTGTAACAAACGTAACATAGGCTTAGAAATCGTTTTGCACGCACCCAATGGTACTCCTAGGTGACGAGGCTCAAGTGGAATCTTGTTTCGGTCCGTTTGGAGATAGTGTTAGTATTAGTGCAAGATAGGTGCACGGTTTGTGCCAAACAAGGCTCAGAGAGGCTCAAGTGGAATCTTGTTTCGGTCCGTTTGGAGATAGTCTTAGTATTAGTGCAAGACAGGTGCACGGTTTGTTCCAAACAAAGCTCGGAAATCATTTTGACCGCACCCGATAGAACTCCTAGGTGACGAGGCTCAAGTGGAATCTTGTTTCGGTCCGTTTGGATATAGTGTTAGTATTAGTGCAAGATATGTGCACGGTTTGTGCCAAACGTACCATAGGCTCAGAAATCGTTTTGGACGCACCCGATGGTACTCCTAGGTGATGAGGCTCAAGTGGAATCTTGTTTCGGTCCGTTTGGAGATAGTGTTAGTATTAGTGAAAGACAGGTGCACGGTTTGTTCCAAACAAGGCTCAGAAATCATTTTGACTACACCCGATAGAACTCCTAGGTGACGAGGCTCAAGTGGAATCTTGTTTCAGTCCGTTTGGAGATAGTCTTAGTATTAGTGCAAGACAGGTGCACGGTTTGTGCCAAACAAGGCTCGGAAATCATTTTAGAAGCACTCGATGGAACTCCTAGGTGACGAGGCTCAAGTGGAATCTTGTTTCAGTCCGTTTGGAGATAGTGTTAGTATTAGTGCAAGACAGGTGCACGGTTTGTTCCAAACAAGGCTCGGAAATCATTTTGACCGCACCCGATAGAACTCCTAGGTGACGAGGCTCAAGTGGAATCTCGTTTCGGTCCGTTTGGATATAGTGTTAGTATTAGTGCAAGAAATGTGCACGGTTTGTAACAAACGTAACATAGGCTCAGAAATCGTTTTGCACTCACCCGATGGTACTCCTAGGTGATGAGGCTCAAGTGGAATCTTGTTTCGGTCCGTTTGGAGATAGTGTTAGTATCAGTGCAAGATAGGTGCACGGTTTGTGCCAAACAAGGCTCGAAAATCATTTCGAAAGCACCCGATGGAACTCCTAGATGACGAGGCTCAAGTGGAATCTTGTTTTGGTCTGTTTGGAGATAGTCTTAGTATTAGTGCAAGACAGGTGCACGGTTTGTTCCAAACAAAGCTCGGAAATCATTTTGACCGCACCCGATAGAACTCCTAGGTGACAAGGCTCAAGTGGAATCTTGTTTCGGTCCATTTGGATATAGTGTTAGTATTAGTGCAAGATATGTGCACGGTTTGTGCCAAACGTACCATAGGCTCAGAAATCATTTTGGACGCACCCGATGGTACTCCTAGGCGATGAGGCTCAAGTGGAATCTTGTTTCGGTCCGTTTGGAGATAGTGTTAGTATCAGTGCAAGATAGGTGCACGGTTTGTGCCAAACAAGGCTCGGAAATCATTTCGAAAGCACCCGATGGAACTCCTAGATGACGAGGCTCAAGAGGAATCTTGTTTTGGTCCGTTTGGAGATAGTCTTAGTATTAGTGCAAGACAGGTGCACGGTTTGTTCCAAACAAAGCTCGGAAATCATTTTGACCGCACCCGATCGAACTCCTAGGTGACAAGGCTCAAGTGGAATCTTGTTTCGGTCCGTTTGGATATAGTGTTAGTATTAGTGCAAGATATGTGCACGGTTTGTGCCAAACGTACCATAGGCTCAGAAATCGTTTTGGACGCACCCGATGGTACTCCTAGGTGACGAGGCTCAAGTGGAATCTTGTTTCGGTCCGTTTGGAGATAGTGTTAGTATTAGTGCAAGACAGGTGCACGGTTTGTTCCAAACAAGGCTCAGAAATCATTTTGACTACACCCGATAGAACTCCTAGGTGACGAGGCTCAAGTGGAATCTCGTTTCGGTCCGTTTGGAGATAGTGTTAGTATTAGTGCAAGATATGTGCACGGTTTGTAACAAATGTAACATAGGCTTAGAAATCGTTTTGCACGCACCCGATGGTACTCCTAGGTGATGAGGCTCAAGTGGAATCTTGTTTTGGTCCGTTTGGAGATAGTGTTAGTATCAGTGCAAGATAGGTGCACGGTTTGTGCCAAACAAGGCTCGGAAATCATTTCGGAAGCACGCGATGGAACTCCTAGATGACGAGGCTCAAGTGGAATCTTGTTTCGGTCCATTTGGAGATAGTGTTAGTATTATTGCAAGACAGGTGCATGGTTTTGCCAAGCAAGGCTCGAAAATCATTTCGGAAGCACCCGATAGAAATCCTAGATGACGAGGCTCAACTGGAATCTTGTTTCGGTCCGTTTGGAAATAGTGTTAGTATTAGTGCAAGACAGGTGCAGTGTTTGTTCCAAACAAGGCTCGGAAATCATTTTGACTGCACCCGATAGAACTCCTAGGTGACGAGGCTCAAGTGAAATCTCGTTCCGGTCCGTTTGGATATAGTGTTAGTATTAGTGCAAGATATGTGCACGGTTTGTAACAAATGTAACATAGGCTCAGAAATCGTTTTGCACGCACCCGATGGTACTCCTAGGTGATGAGGCTCAAGTGGAATCTTGTTTCGGTCCGTTTGGAGATAGTGTTAGTATCAGTGCAAGATAGGTGCACGGTTTGTGCCAAACAAGGCTCGGAAATCATTTTGGAAGCACGCGATGGAACTCCTAGATGACGAGGCTCAAGTGGAATCTTGTTTCGGTCCATTTGGAGATAGTGTTAGTATTAGTGCAAGACAGGTGCACGGTTTGTTCCAAACAAGGCTCGGAAATCATTTTGACCGCACCCGAAAGAACTCCTAGGTGACGAGGCTCAAGTGGAATCTCGTTTTGGTCCATTTGGATATAGTCTTAGTATTAGTGCAAGACAGGTGCACGGTTTGTTCCAAACAAAGCTCGGAAATCATTTTGACCGCACCCGATAGAACTCCTAGGTGACGAGGCTCAAGTGGAATCTTGTTTCGGTCCGTTCGGAGTTAGTGTTAGTATTAGTGCAAGATAGGTGCACGGTTTGTTCCAAACATGGCTCGGAAATTATTTTGACCGCACCCGATAGAACTCCTAGGTGACGAGGCTCAAGTGGAATCTCGTTTCGCTCTGTTTGGATATAGTGTTAGTATTAGTGCAAGATAGGTGCACGGTCTGTGCCAAACGTACCATAGGCTCAGAAATCGTTTTGGACGCACCTGATGGTACTCCTAGGTGACGAGGCTCAAGTGGAATCTTGTTTCGGTCTGTTAGGAGATAGTGTTAGTATCAGTGCAAGATAGGTGCACGATTTGTGCCAAACAAGGCTCAGAAATCATTTCGGAAGCACCCGATGGAACTCCTAGATGACGAGGCTCAAGTGGAATCTTATTTTGGTCCGTTTGGAGATAGTATTAGTATTAGTGCAAGACAGGTGCACGGTTTGTTCCAAACAAGGCTCGGAAATCATTTTGACCGCACCCGATAGAACTCCTAGGTGACGAGGCTCAAGTGGAATCTCCTTTCGGTCCATTTGGATATAGTGTTAGTATTAGTGCAAGATATGTGCACGGTTTGTAACAAACGTAACATAGGCTCAGAAATCGTTTTGCACGCACCTGACGGTACTCCTAGGTGACGAGGCTTAAGTGGAATCTTGTTTCAGTTCGTTTGGAGATAGTGTTAGTATCAGTGCAAGATAGGTGCATGGTTTTGCCAAGCAAGGCTCAGAAATCATTTCGGAAGCACCCGATGGAACTCCTAGATGACGAGGCTCAACTGGAATCTTGTTTCGGTCCGTTTGGAGATAGTGTTAGTATTAGTGCAAGACAGGTGCAGTGTTTGTTCCAAACAAGGCTCGGAAATCATTTTGACTGCACCCGATAGAACTCCTAGGTGACGAGGCTCAAGTGAAATCTCGTTCCGGTCCGTTTGGAGATAGTGTTAGTATTAGTGCAAGATATGTGCACGGTTTGTGCCAAACATACCATAGGCTCAGAAATCATTTTGGACGCACCCGATGGTACTCCTAGGTGATGATGCTCAAGTGGAATCTTGTTTCGGTCCATTTGGAGATAGTGTTAGTATCAGTGCAAGATAGGTGCACGGTTTGTGCCAAACAAGGCTCGGAAATCATTTCGAAAGCACCCGATGGAACTCCTAGATGACGAGGCTCAAGTGGAATCTTGTTTTGGTCCGTTTGGAGATAGTCTTAGTATTAGTGCAAGACAGGTGCACGGTTTGTTCCAAACAAAGCTCGGAAATCATTTTGACCGCACCCGATAGAACTCCTAGGTGACAAGGCTCAAGTGGAATCTTGTTTCGGTCCATTTGGATATAGTGTTAGTATTAGTGCAAGATATGTGCACGGTTTGTGCCAAACGTACCATAGGCTCAGAAATCATTTTGGACGCACCCGATGGTACTCTTAGGTGATGAGGCTCAAGTGGAATCTTGTTTCGGTCCGTTTGGAGATAGTGTTAGTATCAGTGCAAGATAGGTGCACGGTTTGTGCCAAACAAGGCTCGGAAATCATTTCGAAAGCACCCGATGGAACTCCTAGATGACGAGGCTCAAGAGGAATCTTGTTTTGGTCCGTTTGGAGATAGTCTTAGTATTAGTGCAAGATAGGTGCACGGTTTGTTCCAAACAAAGCTCGGAAATCATTTTGACCGCACCCGATCGAACTCCTAGGTGACAAGGCTCAAGTGGAATCTTGTTTCGGTCCGTTTGGATATAGTGTTAGTATTAGTGCAAGATATGTGCACGGTTTGTGCCAAACGTACCATAGGCTCAGAAATCGTTTTGGACGCACCCGATGGTACTCCTAGGTGACGAGGCTCAAGTGGAATCTTGTTTCGGTCCGTTTGGAGATAGTGTTAGTATTAGTGCAAGACAGGTGCACGGTTTGTTCCAAACAAGGCTCAGAAATCATTTTGACTACACCCGATAGAACTCCTAGGTGACGAGGCTCAAGTGGAATCTCGTTTCGGTCCGTTTGGAGATAGTGTTAGTATTAGTGCAAGATATGTGCACAGTTTGTAACAAATGTAACATAGGCTTAGAAATCGTTTTGCACGCACCCGATGGTACTCCTAGGTGATGAGGCTCAAGTGGAATCTTGTTTTGGTCCGTTTGGAGATAGTGTTAGTATCAGTGCAAGATAGGTGCACGGTTTGTGCCAAACAAGGCTCGGAAATCATTTCGGAAGCACGCGATGGAACTCCTAGATGACGAGGCTCAAGTGGAATCTTGTTTCGGTCCATTTGGAGATAGTGTTAGTATTATTGCAAGACAGGTGCATGGTTTTGCCAAGCAAGGCTCGGAAATCATTTCGGAAGCACCCGATAGAAATCCTAGATGACGAGGCTCAACTGGAATCTTGTTTCGGTCCGTTTGGAAATAGTGTTAGTATTAGTGCAAGACAGGTGCAGTGTTTGTTCCAAACAAGGCTCGGAAATCATTTTGACTGCACCCGATAGAACTCCTAGGTGACGAGGCTCAAGTGAAATCTCGTTCCGGTCCGTTTGGATATAGTGTTAGTATTAGTGCAAGATATGTGCACGGTTTGTAACAAATGTAACATAGGCTCAGAAATCATTTTGCACGCACCCGATGGTACTCCTAGGTGATGAGGCTCAAGTGGAATCTTGTTTCGGTCCGTTTGGAGATAGTGTTAGTATCAGTGCAAGATAGGTGCACGGTTTGTGCCAAACAAGGCTCGGAAATCATTTTGGAAGCATGCGATGGAACTCCTAGATGACGAGGCTCAAGTGGAATCTTGTTTCGGTCCATTTGGAGATAGTGTTAGTATTAGTGCAAGACAGGTGCACGGTTTGTTCCAAACAAGGCTCGGAAATCATTTTGACCGCACCCGAAAGAACTCCTAGGTGACGAGGCTCAAGTGGAATCTCGTTTTGGTCCATTTGGATATAGTCTTAGTATTAGTGCAAGACAGGTGCACGGTTTGTTCCAAACAAAGCTCGGAAATCATTTTGACCGCACCCGATAGAACTCCTAGGTGACGAGGCTCAAGTGGAATCTTGTTTCGGTCCGTTCGGAGTTAGTGTTAGTATTAGTGCAAGATAGGTGCACGGTTTGTTCCAAACATGGCTCGGAAATTATTTTGACCGCACCCGATAGAACTCCTAGGTGACGAGGCTCAAGTGGAATCTCGTTTCGCTCTGTTTGGATATAGTGTTAGTATTAGTGCAAGATAGGTGCACGGTCTGTGCCAAACGTACCATAGGCTCAGAAATCGTTTTGGACGCACCTGATGGTACTCCTAGGTGACGAGGCTCAAGTGGAATCTTGTTTCGGTCTGTTAGGAGATAGTGTTAGTATCAGTGCAAGATAGGTGCACGATTTGTGCCAAACAAGGCTCAGAAATCATTTCGGAAGCACCCGATGGAACTCCTAGATGACGAGGCTCAAGTGGAATCTTATTTTGGTCCGTTTGGAGATAGTATTAGTATTAGTGCAAGACAGGTGCACGGTTTGTTCCAAACAAGGCTCGGAAATCATTTTGACCGCACCCGATAGAACTCCTAGGTGACGAGGCTCAAGTGGAATCTCCTTTCGGTCCATTTGGATATAGTGTTAGTATTAGTGCAAGATATGTGCACGGTTTGTAACAAACGTAACATAGGCTCAGAAATCGTTTTGCACGCACCTGACGGTACTCCTAGGTGACGAGGCTTAAGTGGAATCTTGTTTCAGTTCGTTTGGAGATAGTGTTAGTATCAGTGCAAGATAGGTGCATGGTTTTGCCAAGCAAGGCTCGGAAATCATTTCGGAAGCACCCGATGGAACTCCTAGATGACGAGGCTCAACTGGAATCTTGTTTCGGTCCGTTTGGAGATAGTGTTAGTATTAGTGCAAGACAGGTGCAGTGTTTGTTCCAAACAAGGCTCGGAAATCATTTTGACTGCACCCGATAGAACTCCTAGGTGACGAGGCTCAAGTGAAATCTCGTTCCGGTCCGTTTGGAGATAGTGTTAGTATTAGTGCAAGATATGTGCACGGTTTGTGCCAAACATACCATAGGCTCAGAAATCATTTTGGACGCACCCGATGGTACTCCTAGGTGATGATGCTCAAGTGGAATCTTGTTTCGGTCCGTTTGGAGATAGTGTTAGTATCAGTGCAAGATAGGTGCACGGTTTGTGCCAAACAAGGCTCGGAAATCATTTCGAAAGCACCCGATGGAACTCCTAGATGACGAGGCTCAAGTGGAATCTTGTTTTGGTCCGTTTGGAGATAGTCTTAGTATTAGTGCAAGACAGGTGCACGGTTTGTTCCAAACAAAGCTCGGAAATCATTTTGACCGCACCCGATAGAACTCCTACGTGACAAGGCTCAAGTGGAATCTTGTTTCGGTCCGTTTGGATATAGTGTTAGTATTAGTGCAAGATATGTGCACGGTTTGTGCCAAACGTACCATAGGCTCAGAAATCGTTTTGGACGCACCCGATGGTACTCCTAGGTGACGAGGCTCAAGTGGAATCTTATTTCGGTCCGTTTGAGATAGTGTTAGTATTAGTGCAAGACAGGTGCACGGTTTGTTCCAAACAAGGCTCAGAAATCATTTTGACTACACCCGATAGAACTCCTAGGTGACGAGGCTCAAGTGGAATCTCGTTTCGGTCCGTTTGGAGATAGTGTTAGTATTAGTGCAAGATATGTGCACGGTTTGTAACAAATGTAACATAGGCTTAGAAATCGTTTTGCACGCACCCGATGGTACTCCTAGGTGATGAGGCTCAAGTGGAATCTTGTTTTGGTCCGTTTGGAGATAGTGTTAGTATCAGAGCAAGATAGGTGCACGGTTTGTGCCAAACAAGGCTCGAAAATCATTTCGGAAGCACGCGATGGAACTCCTAGATGACGAGGCTCAAGTGGAATCTTGTTTCGGTCCATTTGGAGATAGTGTTAGTATTAGTGCAAGACAGGTGCATGGTTTTGCCAAGCAAGGCTCAGAAATCATTTCGGAAGCACCCGATAGAAATCCTAGATGACGAGGCTCAACTGGAATCTTGTTTCGGTCCGTTTGGAGATAGTGTTAGTATTAGTGCAAGGCAGGTGCAGTGTTTGTTCCAAACAAGGCTCGGAAATCATTTTGACTGCACCCGATAGAACTCCTAGGTGACGAGGCTCAAGTGAAATCTCGTTCCGGTCCGTTTGGATATAGTGTTAGTATTAGTGCAAGATATGTGCACGGTTTGTAACAAATGTAACATAGGCTCAGAAATCGTTTTGCACGCACCCGATGGTACTCCTAGGTGATGAGGCTCAAGTGGAATCTTGTTTCGGTCCGTTTGGAGATAGTGTTAGTATCAGTGCAAGATAGGTGCACGGTTTGTGCCAAACAAGGCTCGGAAATCATTTTGGAAGCACGCGATGGAACTCCTAGATGACGAGGCTCAAGTGGAATCTTGTTTTGGTCCATTTGGAGATAGTGTTAGTATTAGTGCAAGACAGGTGCACGGTTTGTTCCAAACAAGGCTCGGAAATCATTTTGACCGCACCCGAAAGAACTCCTAGGTGACGAGGCTCAAGTGGAATCTCGTTTCGGTCCATTTGGATATAGTCTTAGTATTAGTGCAAGACAGGTGCACGGTTTGTTCCAAACAAAGCTCGGAAATCATTTTGACCGCACCCGATAGAACTCCTAGGTGACGAGGCTCAAGTGGAATCTTGTTTCGGTCTGTTCGGAGTTAGTGTTAGTATTAGTGCAAGATAGGTGCACGGTTTGTTCCAAACATGGCTCGGAAATTATTTTGACCGCACCCGATAGAACTCCTAGGTGACGAGGCTCAAGTGGAATCTCGTTTCGCTCTGTTTGGATATAGTGTTAGTATTAGTGCAAGATAGGTGCACGGTCTGTGCCAAATGTACCATAGGCTCAGAAATCGTTTTGGACGCACCTGATGGTACTCCTAGGTGACGAGGCTCAAGTGGAATCTTGTTTCGGTCTGTTAGGAGATAGTGTTAGTATCAGTGCAAGATAGGTGCACGATTTGTGCCAAACAAGGCTCAGAAATCATTTCGGAAGCACCCAATGGAACTCCTAGATGACGAGGCTCAAGTGGAATCTTATTTTGGTCCGTTTGGAGATAGTATTAGTATTAGTGCAAGACAGGTGCACGGTTTGTTCCAAACAAGGCTCGGAAATCATTTTGACCGCACCCGATAGAACTCCTAGGTCACGAGGCTCAAGTGGAATCTCGTTTCGGTCCATTTGGATATAGTGTTAGTATTAGTGCAAGATATGTGCACGGTTTGTAACAAACGTAACATAGGCTCAGAAATCGTTTTGCACGCACCTGACGGTACTCCTAGGTGACGAGGCTTAAGTGGAATCTTGTTTCAGTTCGTTTGGAGATAGTGTTAGTATCAGTGCAAGATAGGTGCATGGTTTTGCCAAGCAAGGCTCGGAAATCATTTCGGAAGCACCCGATGGAACTCCTAGATGACGAGGCTCAACTGGAATCTTGTTTCGGTCCGTTTGGAGATAGTGTTAGTATTAGTGCAAGACAGGTGCAGTGTTTGTTCCAAACAAGGCTCGGAAATCATTTTGACTGCACCCGATAGAACTCCTAGGTGACGAGGCTCAAGTGAAATCTCGTTCTGGTCCGTTTGGATATAGTGTTAGTATTAGTGCAAGATATGTGCACGGTTTGTAACAAATGTAACATAGGCTCAGAAATCGTTTTGCACGCACCCGATGGTACTCCTAGGTGATGAGGCTCAAGTGGAATCTTGTTTTGGTTCGTTTGGAGATAGTGTTAGTATCAGTGCAAGATAGGTGCACGGTTTGTGCCAAACAAGGCTCGGAAATCATTTCAGAAGCACGCGATGGAACTCCTAGATGACGAGGCTCAAGTGGAATCTTGTTTCGGTCCATTTGGAGATAGTGTTAGTATTAGTGCAAGATAGGTGCACGGTTTGTTCCAAACAAGGCTCGGAAATCATTTTGACCGCACCTGATAGAACTCCTAGGTGACGAGGCACAAGTGGAATCTCGTTTTGGTCCATTTGGATATAGTGTTAGTATTAGTGCAAGATATGTGGACGGTTTGTAACAAACATAACATAGGCTCAGAAATTGTTTTGCACGCACCCAATGGTACTCCTAGGTGACGAGGCTCAAGTGGAATCTCGTTTCGGTCCATTTGGATATAGTGTTAGTATTAGTGCAAGATATGTGCACGGTTTGTAACAAACATAACATAGGCTTAGAAATCGTTTTGCACGCACCAGATGGTACTCCTAGGTGATGAGGCTCAAGTGGAATCTTGTTTCGGTCCGTTTGGAGATAGTGTTAGTATTAGTGCAAGACAGGTGCACGGTTTGTTCCAAACAAGGCTCGAAAATCATTTTGACCGCACCCGATAGAACTCCTAGGTGACGAGGCTCAAGTGGAATCTCGTTTCGGTCCATTTGGATATAGTGTTAGTATTAGTGCAAGATAGGTGCATGGTCCGTGCTAAACGTAACATAGGCCTAGAAATCATTTGGACGCACCCGATGATACTCCTAGGTGACGAGGCTCAAGTGGAATCTTGTTTCGGTCCATTTGGAGATAGTGTTAGTATCAGTGCAAGAGAGGTGCACGGTGTGTGCCAAACAAGTCTCGGAAATCATTTCGGAAGCACCCGATGGAACTCCTAGATGACGAGGCTCAAGTGGAATCTCGTTTCGGTCCGTTTGGAGATAGTGTTAGTATTAGTGCAAGACAGGTGCACGGTTTGTTCCAAACAAAGCTCGGAAATCATTTTGACCGCACCCGAAAGAACTACTAGGTGACGAGGCTCAAGTGGAATCTCATTTCGGTCCGTTTGGACATAGTGTTAGTATTAGTGCAAGATATGTGCACGGTTTGTAACAAACATAACATAGGCTCAGAAATCATTTTGCACGCACCCGATGGTACTCCTAGGTGACGAGGCTCAAGTGGAATCTTGTTTCGGTCCGTTTGGATTTAGTGTTAGTATTAGTGCAAGATAGGTGCACGGTTTGTTCCAAACAAGGCTCGGAAATTATTTTGACCGCACCCGATAGAACTCCTAGGTGACGAGGCTCAAGTGAAATCTCGTTTCGGTCCGTTTGGATATAGTGTTAGTATTAGTGCAAGATAGGTGCACGGTTTGTGCCAAACGTACCATAGGCTCAGAAATCGTTTTGGACGCACCTGATGGTACTCCTAGGTGACGAGGCTCAAGTGGAATCTCGTTTTGGTACGTTTGGATATAGTGTTAGTACTAGAGCAAGATATGTGCACGGTTTGTGCCAAACGTACCATAGGCTCAGAAAATTGTTTTGGACGGACCCGATGGTACTCCTAGGTGACGAGGCTCAAGTGGAATCTTGTTTCGGTCCGTTTGGAGATAGTGTTAGTATCAATGGAAGATAGGTGAACGGTTTGTGCCAAACAAGGCTCGGAAATCATTTTAGAAGCACTCGATGGAACTCCTAGGTGACGAGGCTCAAGTGGAATCTTGTTTCAGTCCGTTTGGAGATAGTGTTAGTATTAGTGCAAGACAGGTGCACGGTTTGTTCCAAACAAGGCTCGGAAATCATTTTGACCGCACCCGATAGAACTCCTAGGTGACGAGGCTCAAGTGGAATCTCGTTTCGGTCCGTTTGGATATAGTTTAGTATTAGTGCAAGAAATGTGCACGGTTTGTAACAAACGTACCATAGGCTCAGAAATCGTTTTGCACACACCCGATGGTACTCCTAGGTGATGAGGCTCAAGTGGAATCTTGTTTCGGTCCGTTTGGAGATAGTGTTAGTATCAGTGCAAGATAGGTGCACGGTTTGTGCCAAACAAGGCTCGGAAATCATTTCGGAAGCACGCGATGGAACTCCTAGATGACGAGGCTCAAGTGGAATCTTGTTTCGGTCCATTTGGAGATAGTGTTAGTATTAGTGCAAGACAGGTGCACGGTTTGCTCCAAACAAGGCTCAGAAATCATTTTGACCACACCCGAAAGAACTCCTAGGTGACGAGGCTCAAGTGGAATCTCGTTTCGGTCCATTTGGATATAGTCTTAGTATTAGTGCAAGACAGGTGCACGGTTTGTTCCAAACAAAGCTCGGAAATCATTTTGACCGCACCCGATAGAACTCCTAGGTGACGAGGCTCAAGTGGAATCTTGTTTCGGTCCGTTCGGAGTTAGTGTTAGTATTAGTGCAAGATAGGTGCACGGTTTGTTCCAAACATGGCTCGGAAATTATTTTGACCGCACCCGATAGAACTCCTAGGTGACGAGGCTCAAGTGGAATCTCGTTTCGCTCTGTTTGGATATAGTGTTAGTATTAGTGCAATATAGGTGCACGGTCTGTGCCAAACGTACCATAGGCTCAGAAATCGTTTTGGACGCACCTGATGGTACTCCTAGGTGACGAGGCTCAAGTGGAATCTTGTTTCGGTCTGTTAGGAGATAGTGTTAGTATCAGTGCAAGATAGGTGCACGATTTGTGCCAAACAAGGCTCGGAAATCATTTCGGAAGCACCCGATGGAACTCCTAGATGACGAGGCTCAAGTGGAATCTTATTTTGGTCCGTTTGGAGATAGTATTAGTATTAGTGCAAGACAGGTGCACGGTTTGTTCCAAACAAGGCTCGGAAATCATTTTGACCGCACCCGATAGAACTCCTAGGTGACGAGGCTCAAGTGGAATCTCGTTTCGGTCCATTTGGATATAGTGTTAGTATTAGTGCAAGATATGTGCACGGTTTGTAACAAACGTAACATAGGCTCAGAAATCGTTTTGCACGCACCTGACGGTACTCCTAGGTGACGAGGCTTAAGTGGAATCTTGTTTCAGTTCGTTTGGAGATAGTGTTAGTATCAGTGCAAGATAGGTGCATGGTTTTGCCAAGCAAGGCTCGGAAATCATTTCGGAAGCACCCGATGGAACTCCTAGATGACGAGGCTCAACTGGAATCTTGTTTCGGTCCGTTTGGAGATAGTGTTAGTATTAGTGCAAGACAGGTGCAGTGTTTGTTCCAAACAAGGCTCGGAAATCATTTTGACTGCACCCGATAGAACTCCTAGGTGACGAGGCTCAAGTGAAATCTCGTTCCGGTCCGTTTGGAGATAGTGTTAGTATTAGTGCAAGATATGTGCATGGTTTGTGCCAAACGTACCATAGGCTCAGAAATCATTTTGGACGCACCCGATGGTACTCCTAGGTGATGAGGCTCAAGTGGAATCTTGTTTCGGTCCGTTTGGAGATAGTGTTAGTATCAGTGCAAGATAGGTGCACGGTTTGTGCCAAACAAGGCTCGGAAATCATTTCGGAAGCACGCGATGGAACTCCTAGATGACGAGGCTCAAGTGGAATCTTGTTTCGGTCCATTTGGAGATAGTGTTAGTATTAGTGCAAGACAGGTGCACGGTTTGTTCCAAACAAGGCTCGGAAATCATTTTGATCGCACCTGATAGAACTCCTAGGTGACGAGGCTCAAGTGGAATCTCGTTTCGGTCCATTTGGATATAGTGTTAGTATTAGTGCAAGATATGTGGACGGTTTGTAACAAACGTAACATAGGCTCAGAAATTGTTTTGCACGCACCCAATGGTACTCCTAGGTGACGAGGCTCAAGTGGAATCTCGTTTCGGTCCATTTGGATATAGTGTTAGTATTAGTGCAAGATATGTGCACGGTTTGTAACAAACATAACATAGGCTTAGAAATCGTTTTGCACGCACCGGATGGTACTCCTAGGTGATGAGGCTCAAGTGGAATCTTTTTTCGGTCCGTTTGGAGATAGTGTTAGTATTAGTGCAAGACAGGTGCACGGTTTGTTCCAAACAAGGCTCGAAAATCATTTTGACCGCACCCGATAGAACTCCTAGGTGACGAGGCTCAAGTGGAATCTCGTTTCGGTCCATTTGGATATAGTGTTAGTATTAGTGCAAGATAGGTGCATGGTCCGTGCTAAACGTAACAAAGGCCCAGAAATCATTTGGACGCACCCGATGATACTCCTAGGTGACGAGGCTCAAGTGGAATCTTGTTTCGGTCCATTTGGAGATAGTGTTAGTATCAGTGCAAGAGAGGTGCACGGTGTGTGCCAAACAAGTCTCGGAAATCATTTCGGAAGCACCCGATGGAACTCCTAGATGACGAGGCTCAAGTGGAATCTCTTTTCGGTCCGTTTGGAGATAGTGTTAGTATTAGTGCAAGACAGGTGCACGGTTTGTTCCAAACAAAGCTCGGAAATCATTTTGACCGCACCCGATAGAACTACTAGTTGACGAGGCTCAAGTGGAATCTCATTTCGGTCCGTTTGGACATAGTGTTAGTATTAGTGCAAGATATGTGCACGGTTTGTAACAAACATAACATAGGCTCAGAAATCATTTTGCACGCACCCGATGGTACTCCTAGGTGACGAGGCTCAAGTGGAATCTTGTTTCGGTCCGTTTGGATTTAGTGTTAGTATTAGTGCAAGATAGGTGCACGGTTTGTTCCAAACAAGGCTCGGAAATTATTTAGACCGCACCCGATAGAACTCCTAGGTGAAGAGGCTCAAGTGAAATCTCGTTTCGGTCCGTTTGGATATAGTGTTAGTATTAGTGCAAGATAGGTGCACGGTTTGTGCCAAACGTACCATAGGCTCAGAAATCGTTTTGGACGCACCTGATGGTACTCCTAGGTGACGAGGCTCAAGTGGAATCTCGTTTCGGTACGTTTGGATATAGTGTTAGTACTAGAGCAAGATATGTGCACGGTTTGTGCCAAACGTACCATAGGCTCAGAAATTGTTTTGGACGGACCCGATGGTACTCCTAGGTGACGAGGCTCAAGTGGAATCTTGTTTCGGTCCGTTTGGAGATAGTGTTAGTATCAATGGAAGATAGGTGAACGGTTTGTGCCAAACAAGGCTCGGAAATCATTTTAGAAGCACTCGATGGAACTCCTAGGTGACGAGGCTCAAGTGGAATCTTGTTTCAGTCCGTTTGGAGATAGTGTTAGTATTAGTGCAAGACAGGTGCACGGTTTGTTCCAAACAAGGCTCGGAAATCATTTTGACCGCACCCGATAGAACTCCTAGGTGACGAGGCTCAAGTGGAATCTCGTTTCGGTCCGTTTGGATATAGTTTAGTATTAGTGCAAGAAATGTGCACGGTTTGTAACAAACGTACCATAGGCTCAGAAATCGTTTTGCACACACCCGATGGTACTCCTAGGTGATGAGGCTCAAGTGGAATCTTGTTTCGGTCCGTTTGGAGATAGTGTTAGTATCAGTGCAAGATAGGTGCACGGTTTGTGCCAAACAAGGCTCGGAAATCATTTCGGAAGCACGCGATGGAACTCCTAGATGACGAGGCTCAAGTGGAATCTTGTTTTGGTCCATTTGGAGATAGTGTTAGTATTAGTGCAAGACAGGTGCACGGTTTGCTCCAAACAAGGCTCAGAAATCATTTTGACCACACCCGAAAGAACTCCTAGGTGACGAGGCTCAAGTGGAATCTCGTTTCGGTCCATTTGGATATAGTCTTAGTATTAGTGCAAGACAGGTGCACGGTTTGTTCCAAACAAAGCTCGGAAATCATTTTGACCGCACCCGATAGAACTCCTAGGTGACGAGGCTCAAGTGGAATCTTGTTTCGGTCCGTTCGGAGTTAGTGTTAGTATTAGTGCAAGATAGGTGCACGGTTTGTTCCAAACATGGCTCGGAAATTATTTTGACCGCACCCGATAGAACTCCTAGGTGACGAGGCTCAAGTGGAATCTCGTTTCGCTCTGTTTGGATATAGTGTTAGTATTAGTGCAATATAGGTGCACGGTCTGTGCCAAACGTACCATAGGCTCAGAAATCGTTTTGGACGCACCTGATGGTACTCCTAGGTGACGAGGCTCAAGTGGAATCTTGTTTCGGTCTGTTAGGAGATAGTGTTAGTATCAGTGCAAGATAGGTGCACGATTTGTGCCAAACAAGGCTCGGAAATCATTTCGGAAGCACCCGATGGAACTCCTAGATGACGAGGCTCAAGTGGAATCTTATTTTGGTCCGTTTGGAGATAGTATTAGTATTAGTGCAAGACAGGTGCACGGTTTGTTCCAAACAAGGCTCGGAAATCATTTTGACCGCACCCGATAGAACTCCTAGGTGATGAGGCTCAAGTGGAATCTCGTTTCGGTCCATTTGGATATAGTGTTAGTATTAGTGCAAGATATGTGCACGGTTTGTAACAAACGTAACATAGGCTCAGAAATCGTTTTGCACGCACCTGACGGTACTCCTAGGTGACGAGGCTTAAGTGGAATCTTGTTTCAGTTCGTTTGGAGATAGTGTTAGTATCAGTGCAAGATAGGTGCATGGTTTTGCCAAGCAAGGCTCGGAAATCATTTCGGAAGCACCCGATGGAACTCCTAGATGACGAGGCTCAACTGGAATCTTGTTTCGGTCCGTTTGGAGATAGTGTTAGTATTAGTGCAAGACAGGTGCAGTGTTTGTTCCAAACAAGGCTCGGAAATCATTTTGACTGCACCCGACAGAACTCCTAGGTGACGAGGCTCAAGTGAAATCTCGTTCCGGTCCGTTTGGATATAGTGTTAGTATTAGTGCAAGATATGTGCACGGTTTGTAACAAATGTAACATAGGCTCAGAAATCGTTTTGCACGCACCCGATGGTACTCCTAGGTGATGAGGCTCAAGTGGAATCTTGTTTCGGTCCGTTTGGAGATAGTGTTAGTATCAGTGCAAGATAGGTGCACGGTTTGTGCCAAACAAGGCTCGGAAATCATTTCGGAAGCACGCGATGGAACTCCTAGATGACGAGGCTCAAGTGGAATCTTGTTTCGGTCCATTTGGAGATAGTGTTAGTATTAGTGCAAGACAGGTGCACGGTTTGTTCCAAACAAGGCTCGGAAATCATTTTGATCGCACCTGATAGAACTCCTAGGTGACGAGGCTCAAGTGGAATCTCGTTTCGGTCCATTTGGATATAGTGTTAGTATTAGTGCAAGATATGTGGACGGTTTGTAACAAACGTAACATAGGCTCAGAAATTGTTTTGCACGCACCCAATGGTACTCCTAGGTGACGAGGCTCAAGTGGAATCTCGTTTCGGTCCATTTGGATATAGTGTTAGTATTAGTGCAAGATATGTGCACGGTTTGTAACAAACATAACATAGGCTTAGAAATCGTTTTGCACGCACCGGATGGTACTCCTAGGTGATGAGGCTCAAGTGGAATCTTTTTTCGGTCCGTTTGGAGATAGTGTTAGTATTAGTGCAAGACAGGTGCACGGTTTGTTCCAAACAAGGCTCGAAAATCATTTTGACCGCACCCGATAGAACTCCTAGGTGACGAGGCTCAAGTGGAATCTCGTTTCGGTCCATTTGGATATAGTGTTAGTATTAGTGCAAGATAGGTGCATGGTCCGTGCTAAACGTAACAAAGGCCCAGAAATCATTTGGACGCACCCGATGATACTCCTAGGTGACGAGGCTCAAGTGGAATCTTGTTTCGGTCCATTTGGAGATAGTGTTAGTATCAGTGCAAGAGAGGTGCACGGTGTGTGCCAAACAAGTCTCGGAAATCATTTCGGAAGCACCCGATGGAACTCCTAGATGACGAGGCTCAAGTGGAATCTCGTTTCGGTCCGTTTGGAGATAGTGTTAGTATTAGTGCAAGACAGGTGCACGGTTTGTTCCAAACAAAGCTCGGAAATCATTTTGACCGCACCCGATAGAACTACTAGTTGACGAGGCTCAAGTGGAATCTCATTTCGGTCCGTTTGGACATAGTGTTAGTATTAGTGCAAGATATGTGCACGGTTTGTAACAAACATAACATAGGCTCAGAAATCATTTTGCACGCACCCGATGGTACTCCTAGGTGACGAGGCTCAAGTGGAATCTTGTTTCGGTCCGTTTGGATTTAGTGTTAGTATTAGTGCAAGATAGGTGCACGGTTTGTTCCAAACAAGGCTCGGAAATTATTTAGACCGCACCCGATAGAACTCCTAGGTGAAGAGGCTCAAGTGAAATCTCGTTTCGGTCCGTTTGGATATAGTGTTAGTATTAGTGCAAGATAGGTGCACGGTTTGTGCCAAACGTACCATAGGCTCAGAAATCGTTTTGGACGCACCTGATGGTACTCCTAGGTGACGAGGCTCAAGTGGAATCTCGTTTCGGTACGTTTGGATATAGTGTTAGTACTAGAGCAAGATATGTGCACGGTTTGTGCCAAACGTACCATAGGCTCAGAAATTGTTTTGGACGGACCCGATGGTACTCCTAGGTGACGAGGCTCAAGTGGAATCTTGTTTCGGTCCGTTTGGAGATAGTGTTAGTATCAATGGAAGATAGGTGAACGGTTTGTGCCAAACAAGGCTCGGAAATCATTTTAGAAGCACTCGATGGAACTCCTAGGTGACGAGGCTCAAGTGGAATCTTGTTTCAGTCCGTTTGGAGATAGTGTTAGTATTAGTGCAAGACAGGTGCACGGTTTGTTCCAAACAAGGCTCGGAAATCATTTTGACCGCACCCGATAGAACTCCTAGGTGACGAGGCTCAAGTGGAATCTCGTTTCGGTCCGTTTGGATATAGTTTAGTATTAGTGCAAGAAATGTGCACGGTTTGTAACAAACGTACCATAGGCTCAAAAATCGTTTTGCACACACCCGATGGTACTCCTAGGTGATGAGGCTCAAGTGGAATCTTGTTTCGGTCCGTTTGGAGATAGTGTTAGTATCAGTGCAAGATAGGTGCACGGTTTGTGCCAAACAAGGCTCGGAAATCATTTCGAAAGCACCCGATGGAACTCCTAGATGACGAGGCTCAAGTGGAATCTTGTTTTGGTCCGTTTGGAGATAGTCTTAGTATTAGTGCAAGACAGGTGCACGGTTTGTTCCAAACAAAGCTCGGAAATCATTTTGACCGCACCCGATAGAACTCCTAGGTGACAAGGCTCAAGTGGAATCTTGTTTCGGTCCGTTTGGATATAGTGTTAGTATTAGTGCAAGATATGTGCACGGTTTGTGCAAAACGTACCATAGGCTCAGAAATCGTTTTGGACGCACCCGATGGTACTCCTAGGTGACGAGGCTCAAGTGGAATGTTGTTTCGGTCCGTTTGGAGATAGTGTTAGTATTAGTGCAAGACAGGTGCACGGTTTGTTCCAAACAAGGCTCAGAAATCATTTTGACTACACCCGATAGAACTCCTAGGTGACGAGGCTCAAGTGGAATCTCGTTTCGGTCCGTTTGGAGATAGTGTTAGTATTAGTGCAAGATATGTGCACGGTTTGTAACAAATGTAACATAGGCTCAGAAATCATTTTGCACGCACCCGATGGTACTCCTAGGTGATGAGGCTCAAGTGGAATCTTGTTTTGGTCCGTTTGGAGATAGTGTTAGTATCAGTGCAAGATAGGTGCACGGTTTGTGCCAAACAAGGCTCGAAAATCATTTCGGAAGCACGCGATGGAACTCCTAGATGACGAGGCTCAAGTGGAATCTTGTTTCGGTCCATTTGGAGATAGTGTTAGTATTAGTGCAAGACAGGTGCATGGTTTTGCCAAGCAAGGCTCGGAAATCATTTCGAAAGCACCCGATGGAACTTCTAGATGACGAGGCTCAACTGGAATCTTGTTTCGGTCCGTTTGGAGATAGTGTTAGTATTAGTGCAAGACAGGTGCAGTGTTTGTTCCAAACAAGGCTCGGAAATCATTTTGACTGCACCCGATAGAACTCCTAGGTGACGAGGCTCAAGTGAAATCTCGTTCCGGTCCGTTTGGATATAGTGTTAGTATTAGTGCAAGATATGTGCACGGTTTGTAACAAATGTAACATAGGCTCAGAAATCGTTTTGCACGCACCCGATGGTACTCCTAGGTGATGAGGCTCAAGTGGAATCTTGTTTCGGTCCATTTGGAGATAGTGTTAGTATCAGTGCAAGATAGGTGCACGGTTTGTGCCAAACAAGGCTCGGAAATCATTTCGGAAGCACGCGATGGAACTCCTAGATGATGAGGCTCAAGTGGAATCTTGTTTCGGTCCATTTGGAGATAGTGTTAGTATTAGTGCAAGACAGGTGCACGGTTTGTTCCAAACAAGGCTCGAAAATCATTTTGACCGCACCCGAAAGAACTCCTAGGTGACGAGGCTCAAGTGGAATCTCGTTTCGGTCCATTTGGATATAGTCTTAGTATTAGTGCAAGACAGGTGCATGGTTTGTTCCAAACAAAGCTCGGAAATCATTTGGACCGCACCCGATAGAACTCCTAGGTGACGAGGCTCAAGTGGAATCTTGTTTCGGTCCATTTGGAGTTAGTGTTAGTATTAGTGCAAGATAGGTGCACGGTTTGTTCCAAACATGGCTCGGAAATTATTTTGACCGCACCCGATAGAACTCCTAGGTGACGAGGCTCAAGTGGAATCTCGTTTCGCTCTGTTTGGATATAGTGTTAGTATTAGTGCAAGATAGGTGCACGGTCTGTGCCAAACGTACCATAGGCTCAGAAATCGTTTTGGACGCACCTGATGGTACTCCTAGGTGACGAGGCTCAAGTGGAATCTTGTTTCGGTCTGTTAGGAGATAGTGTTAGTATCAGTGCAAGATAGGTGCACGATTTGTGCCAAACAAGGCTCGGAAATCATTTCGGAAGCACCCGATGGAACTCCTAGATGACGAGGCTCAAGTGGAATCTTATTTTGGTCCATTTGGAGATAGTATTAGTATTAGTGCAAGACAGGTGCACGGTTTGTTCCAAACAAGGCTCGGAAATCATTTTGACCGCACCCGATAGAACTCCTAGGTGACGAGGCTCAAGTGGAATCTCATTTTGGTCCGTTTGGATATAGTGTTAGTATTAGTGCAAGAAATGTGCACGGTTTGTAACAAATGTACCATAGGCTCAGAAATCGTTTAGCACACACCCGATGGTACTCCTAGGTGATGAGGCTCAAGTGGAATCTTGTTTCGGTCCGTTTGGAGATAGTGTTAGTATCAGTGCAAGATAGGTGCACGGTTTGTGCCAAACAAGGCTCGGAAATCATTTCGAAAGCACCCGATGGAACTCCTAGATGACGAGGCTCAAGTGGAATCTTGTTTTGGTCCGTTTGGAGATAGTCTTAGTATTAGTGCAAGACAGGTGCACGGTTTGTTCCAAACAAAGCTCGGAAATCATTTTGACCGCACCCGATAGAACTCCTAGGTGACAAGGCTCAAGTGGAATCTTGTTTCGGTCCGTTTGGATATAGTGTTAGTATTAGTGCAAGATATGTGCACGGTTTGTGCAAAACGTACCATAGGCTCAGAAATCGTTTTGGACGCACCCGATGGTACTCCTAGGTGACGAGGCTCAAGTGGAATCTTGTTTCGGTCCGTTTAGAGATAGTGTTAGTATTAGTGCAAGACAGGTGCACGGTTTGTTCCAAACAAGGCTCAGAAATCATTTTGACTACACCCGATAGAACTCCTAGGTGACGAGGCTCAAGTGGAATCTCGTTTCGGTCCGTTTGGAGATAGTGTTAGTATTAGTGCAAGATATGTGCACGGTTTGTAACAAATGTAACATAGGCTCAGAAATCGTTTTGCACGCACCCGATGGTACTCCTAGGTGATGAGGCTCAAGTGGAATCTTGTTTTGGTCCGTTTGGAGATAGTGTTAGTATCAGTGCAAGATAGGTGCACGGTTTGTGCCAAACAAGGCTCGGAAATCATTTCGGAAGCACGCGATGGAACTCCTAGATGACGATGCTCAAGTGGAATCTTGTTTCGGTCCATTTGGAGATAGTGTTAGTATTAGTGCAAGACAGGTGCATGGTTTTGCCAAGCAAGGCTCGGAAATCATTTCGGAAGCACCCGATGGAACTCCTAGATGACGAGGCTTAACTGGAATCTTGTTTCGGTCCATTTGGAGATAGTGTTAGTATTAGTGCAAGACAGGTGCAGTGTTTGTTCCAAACAAGGCTCGGAAATCATTTTGACTGCACCCGACAGAACTCCTAGGTGACGAGGCTCAAGTGAAATCTCGTTCCGGTCCGTTTGGATATAGTGTTAGTATTAGTGCAAGATATGTGCACGGTTTGTAACAAATGTAACATAGGCTCAGAAATCGTTTTGCACGCACCCGATGGTACTCCTAGGTGATGAGGCTCAAGTGGAATCTTGTTTCGGTCCGTTTGGAGATAGTGTTAGTATCAGTGCAAGATAGGTGCACGGTTTGTGCCAAACAAGGCTCGGAAATCATTTCGGAAGCACGCGATGGAACTCCTAGATGACGAGGCTCAAGTGGAATCTTGTTTCGGTCCATTTGGAGATAGTGTTAGTATTAGTGCAAGACAGGTGCACGGTTTGTTCCAAACAAGGCTCGGAAATCATTTTGATCGCACCTGATAGAACTCCTAGGTGACGAGGCTCAAGTGGAATCTCGTTTCGGTCCATTTGGATATAGTGTTAGTATTAGTGCAAGATATGTGGACGGTTTGTAACAAACGTAACATAGGCTCAGAAATTGTTTTGCACGCACCCAATGGTACTCCTAGGTGACGAGGCTCAAGTGGAATCTCGTTTCGGTCCATTTGGATATAGTGTTAGTATTAGTGCAAGATATGTGCACGGTTTGTAACAAACATAACATAGGCTTAGAAATCGTTTTGCACGCACCGGATGGTACTCCTAGGTGATGAGGCTCAAGTGGAATCTTTTTTCGGTCCGTTTGGAGATAGTGTTAGTATTAGTGCAAGACAGGTGCACGGTTTGTTCCAAACAAGGCTCGAAAATCATTTTGACCGCACCCGATAGAACTCCTAGGTGACGAGGCTCAAGTGGAATCTCGTTTCGGTCCATTTGGATATAGTGTTAGTATTAGTGCAAGATAGGTGCATGGTCCGTGCTAAACGTAACAAAGGCCCAGAAATCATTTGGACGCACCCGATGATACTCCTAGGTGACGAGGCTCAAGTGGAATCTTGTTTCGGTCCATTTGGAGATAGTGTTAGTATCAGTGCAAGAGAGGTGCACGGTGTGTGCCAAACAAGTCTCGGAAATCATTTCGGAAGCACCCGATGGAACTCCTAGATGACGAGGCTCAAGTGGAATCTCGTTTCGGTCCGTTTGGAGATAGTGTTAGTATTAGTGCAAGACAGGTGCACGGTTTGTTCCAAACAAAGCTCGGAAATCATTTTGACCGCACCCGATAGAACTACTAGTTGACGAGGCTCAAGTGGAATCTCATTTCGGTCCGTTTGGACATAGTGTTAGTATTAGTGCAAGATATGTGCACGGTTTGTAACAAACATAACATAGGCTCAGAAATCATTTTGCACGCACCCGATGGTACTCCTAGGTGACGAGGCTCAAGTGGAATCTTGTTTCGGTCCGTTTGGATTTAGTGTTAGTATTAGTGCAAGATAGGTGCACGGTTTGTTCCAAACAAGGCTCGGAAATTATTTAGACCGCACCCGATAGAACTCCTAGGTGAAGAGGCTCAAGTGAAATCTCGTTTCGGTCCGTTTGGATATAGTGTTAGTATTAGTGCAAGATAGGTGCACGGTTTGTGCCAAACGTACCATAGGCTCAGAAATCGTTTTGGACGCACCTGATGGTACTCCTAGGTGACGAGGCTCAAGTGGAATCTCGTTTCGGTACGTTTGGATATAGTGTTAGTACTAGAGCAAGATATGTGCACGGTTTGTGCCAAACGTACCATAGGCTCAGAAATTGTTTTGGACGGACCCGATGGTACTCCTAGGTGACGAGGCTCAAGTGGAATCTTGTTTCGGTCCGTTTGGAGATAGTGTTAGTATCAATGGAAGATAGGTGAACGGTTTGTGCCAAACAAGGCTCGGAAATCATTTTAGAAGCACTCGATGGAACTCCTAGGTGACGAGGCTCAAGTGGAATCTTGTTTCAGTCCGTTTGGAGATAGTGTTAGTATTAGTGCAAGACAGGTGCACGGTTTGTTCCAAACAAGGCTCGGAAATCATTTTGACCGCACCCGATAGAACTCCTAGGTGACGAGGCTCAAGTGGAATCTCGTTTCGGTCCGTTTGGATATAGTTTAGTATTAGTGCAAGAAATGTGCACGGTTTGTAACAAACGTACCATAGGCTCAAAAATCGTTTTGCACACACCCGATGGTACTCCTAGGTGATGAGGCTCAAGTGGAATCTTGTTTCGGTCCGTTTGGAGATAGTGTTAGTATCAGTGCAAGATAGGTGCACGGTTTGTGCCAAACAAGGCTCGGAAATCATTTCGAAAGCACCCGATGGAACTCCTAGATGACGAGGCTCAAGTGGAATCTTGTTTTGGTCCGTTTGGAGATAGTCTTAGTATTAGTGCAAGACAGGTGCACGGTTTGTTCCAAACAAAGCTCGGAAATCATTTTGACCGCACCCGATAGAACTCCTAGGTGACAAGGCTCAAGTGGAATCTTGTTTCGGTCCGTTTGGATATAGTGTTAGTATTAGTGCAAGATATGTGCACGGTTTGTGCAAAACGTACCATAGGCTCAGAAATCGTTTTGGACGCACCCGATGGTACTCCTAGGTGACGAGGCTCAAGTGGAATGTTGTTTCGGTCCGTTTGGAGATAGTGTTAGTATTAGTGCAAGACAGGTGCACGGTTTGTTCCAAACAAGGCTCAGAAATCATTTTGACTACACCCGATAGAACTCCTAGGTGACGAGGCTCAAGTGGAATCTCGTTTCGGTCCGTTTGGAGATAGTGTTAGTATTAGTGCAAGATATGTGCACGGTTTGTAACAAATGTAACATAGGCTCAGAAATCATTTTGCACGCACCCGATGGTACTCCTAGGTGATGAGGCTCAAGTGGAATCTTGTTTTGGTCCGTTTGGAGATAGTGTTAGTATCAGTGCAAGATAGGTGCACGGTTTGTGCCAAACAAGGCTCGAAAATCATTTCGGAAGCACGCGATGGAACTCCTAGATGACGAGGCTCAAGTGGAATCTTGTTTCGGTCCATTTGGAGATAGTGTTAGTATTAGTGCAAGACAGGTGCATGGTTTTGCCAAGCAAGGCTCGGAAATCATTTCGAAAGCACCCGATGGAACTTCTAGATGACGAGGCTCAACTGGAATCTTGTTTCGGTCCGTTTGGAGATAGTGTTAGTATTAGTGCAAGACAGGTGCAGTGTTTGTTCCAAACAAGGCTCGGAAATCATTTTGACTGCACCCGATAGAACTCCTAGGTGACGAGGCTCAAGTGAAATCTCGTTCCGGTCCGTTTGGATATAGTGTTAGTATTAGTGCAAGATATGTGCACGGTTTGTAACAAATGTAACATAGGCTCAGAAATCGTTTTGCACGCACCCGATGGTACTCCTAGGTGATGAGGCTCAAGTGGAATCTTGTTTCGGTCCATTTGGAGATAGTGTTAGTATCAGTGCAAGATAGGTGCACGGTTTGTGCCAAACAAGGCTCGGAAATCATTTCGGAAGCACGCGATGGAACTCCTAGATGATGAGGCTCAAGTGGAATCTTGTTTCGGTCCATTTGGAGATAGTGTTAGTATTAGTGCAAGACAGGTGCACGGTTTGTTCCAAACAAGGCTCGAAAATCATTTTGACCGCACCCGAAAGAACTCCTAGGTGACGAGGCTCAAGTGGAATCTCGTTTCGGTCCATTTGGATATAGTCTTAGTATTAGTGCAAGACAGGTGCATGGTTTGTTCCAAACAAAGCTCGGAAATCATTTGGACCGCACCCGATAGAACTCCTAGGTGACGAGGCTCAAGTGGAATCTTGTTTCGGTCCATTTGGAGTTAGTGTTAGTATTAGTGCAAGATAGGTGCACGGTTTGTTCCAAACATGGCTCGGAAATTATTTTGACCGCACCCGATAGAACTCCTAGGTGACGAGGCTCAAGTGGAATCTCGTTTCGCTCTGTTTGGATATAGTGTTAGTATTAGTGCAAGATAGGTGCACGGTCTGTGCCAAACGTACCATAGGCTCAGAAATCGTTTTGGACGCACCTGATGGTACTCCTAGGTGACGAGGCTCAAGTGGAATCTTGTTTCGGTCTGTTAGGAGATAGTGTTAGTATCAGTGCAAGATAGGTGCACGATTTGTGCCAAACAAGGCTCGGAAATCATTTCGGAAGCACCCGATGGAACTCCTAGATGACGAGGCTCAAGTGGAATCTTATTTTGGTCCATTTGGAGATAGTATTAGTATTAGTGCAAGACAGGTGCACGGTTTGTTCCAAACAAGGCTCGGAAATCATTTTGACCGCACCCGATAGAACTCCTAGGTGACGAGGCTCAAGTGGAATCTCATTTTGGTCCGTTTGGATATAGTGTTAGTATTAGTGCAAGAAATGTGCACGGTTTGTAACAAATGTACCATAGGCTCAGAAATCGTTTAGCACACACCCGATGGTACTCCTAGGTGATGAGGCTCAAGTGGAATCTTGTTTCGGTCCGTTTGGAGATAGTGTTAGTATCAGTGCAAGATAGGTGCACGGTTTGTGCCAAACAAGGCTCGGAAATCATTTCGAAAGCACCCGATGGAACTCCTAGATGACGAGGCTCAAGTGGAATCTTGTTTTGGTCCGTTTGGAGATAGTCTTAGTATTAGTGCAAGACAGGTGCACGGTTTGTTCCAAACAAAGCTCGGAAATCATTTTGACCGCACCCGATAGAACTCCTAGGTGACAAGGCTCAAGTGGAATCTTGTTTCGGTCCGTTTGGATATAGTGTTAGTATTAGTGCAAGATATGTGCACGGTTTGTGCAAAACGTACCATAGGCTCAGAAATCGTTTTGGACGCACCCGATGGTACTCCTAGGTGACGAGGCTCAAGTGGAATCTTGTTTCGGTCCGTTTAGAGATAGTGTTAGTATTAGTGCAAGACAGGTGCACGGTTTGTTCCAAACAAGGCTCAGAAATCATTTTGACTACACCCGATAGAACTCCTAGGTGACGAGGCTCAAGTGGAATCTCGTTTCGGTCCGTTTGGAGATAGTGTTAGTATTAGTGCAAGATATGTGCACGGTTTGTAACAAATGTAACATAGGCTCAGAAATCGTTTTGCACGCACCCGATGGTACTCCTAGGTGATGAGGCTCAAGTGGAATCTTGTTTTGGTCCGTTTGGAGATAGTGTTAGTATCAGTGCAAGATAGGTGCACGGTTTGTGCCAAACAAGGCTCGGAAATCATTTCGGAAGCACGCGATGAAACTCCTAGATGACGATGCTCAAGTGGAATCTTGTTTCGGTCCATTTGGAGATAGTGTTAGTATTAGTGCAAGACAGGTGCATGGTTTTGCCAAGCAAGGCTCGGAAATCATTTCGGAAGCACCCGATGGAACTCCTAGATGACGAGGCTTAACTGGAATCTTGTTTCGGTCCATTTGGAGATAGTGTTAGTATTAGTGCAAGACAGGTGCAGTGTTTGTTCCAAACAAGGCTCGGAAATCATTTTGACTGCACCCGACAGAACTCCTAGGTGACGAGGCTCAAGTGAAATCTCGTTCCGGTCCGTTTGGATATAGTGTTAGTATTAGTGCAAGATATGTGCACGGTTTGTAACAAATGTAACATAGGCTCAGAAATCGTTTTGCACGCACCCGATGGTACTCCTAGGTGATGAGGCTCAAGTGGAATCTTGTTTCGGTCCGTTTGGAGATAGTGTTAGTATCAGTGCAAGATAGGTGCACGGTTTGTGCCAAACAAGGCTCGGAAATCATTTCGGAAGCACGTGATGGAACTCCTAGATGACGAGGCTCAAGTGGAATCTTGTTTCGGTCCATTTGGAGATAGTGTTAGTATTAGTGCAAGACAGGTGCACGGTTTGTTCCAAATAAGGCTCGGAAATCATTTTGACCGCACCCGAAAGAACTCCTAGGTGACGAGGCTCAAGTGGAATCTCGTTTCGGTCCATTTGGATATAGTCTTAGTATTAGTGCAAGACAGGTGCATGGTTTGTTCCAAACAAAGCTCGGAAATCATTTTGACCGCACCCGATAGAACTCCTAGGTGACGAGGCTCAAGTGGAATCTTGTTTCGGTCCGTTTGGAGTTAGTGTTAGTATTAGTGCAAGATAGGTGCACGGTTTGTTCCAAACATGGCTCGGAAATTATTTGGACCGCACCCGATAGAACTCCTAGGTGACGAGGCTCAAGTGGAATCTCGTTTCGCTCTGTTTGGATATAGTGTTAGTATTAGTGCAAGATAGGTGCACGGTCTGTGCCAAACGTACCATAGGCTCAGAAATCGTTTTGGACGCACCTGATGGTACTCCTAGGTGACGAGGCTCAAGTGGAATCTTGTTTCGGTCTGTTAGGAGATAGTGTTAGTATCAGTGCAAGATAGGTGCACGATTTGTGCCAAACAAGGCTCGGAAATCATTTCGGAAGCACCCGATGGAACTCCTAGATGACGAGGCTCAAGTGGAATCTTATTTTGGTCCATTTGGAGATAGTATTAGTATTAGTGCAAGACAGGTGCACGGTTTGTTCCAAACAAGGCTCGGAAATCATTTTGACCGCACCCGATAGAACTCCTAGGTGACGAGGCTCAAGTGGAATCTCGTTTCGGTCCATTTGGATATAGTGTTAGTATTAGTGCAAGATATGTGCACGGTTTGTAACAAACGTAACATAGGCTCAGAAATCGTTTTGCACGCACCTGACGGTACTCCTAGGTGACAAGGCTTAAGTGGAATCTTGTTTCAGTTCGTTTGGAGATAGTGTTAGTATCAGTGCAAGATAGGTGCATGGTTTTGCCAAGCAAGGCTCGGAAATCATTTCGGAAGCACCCGATGGAACTCCTAGATGACGAGGCTCAACTGGAATCTTGTTTCGGTCCGTTTGGAGATAGTGTTAGTATTAGTGCAAGATAGGTGCAGTGTTTGTTCCAAACAAGGCTCGGAAATCATTTTGACTGCACCCGATAGAACTCCTAGGTGACGAGGCTCAAGTGAAATCTCGTTCCGGCCCGTTTGGATATAGTGTTAGTATTAGTGCAAGATATGTGCACGGTTTGTAACAAATGTAACATAGGCTCAGAAATCATTTTGCACGCACCCGATGGTACTCCTAGGTGATGAGGCTCAAGTGGAATCTTGTTTTAGTCCGTTTGGAGATAGCGTTAGTATCAGTGCAAGATAGGTGCACGGTTTGTGCCAAACAAGGCTCGGAAATCATTTCGGAAGCACGCGATGGAACTCCTAGATGACGAGGCTCAAGTGGAATCTTGTTTCGGTCCATTTGGAGATAGTGTTAGTATTAGTGCAAGACAGGTGCACGGTTTGTTCCAAACAAGGCTCGGAAATCATTTTGACCGCACCTGATAGAACTCCTAGGTGACGAGGCTCAAGTGGAATCTCGTTTCGGTCCATTTGGATATAGTGTTAGTATTAGTGCAAGATATGTGGACGGTTTGTAACAAACGTAACATAGGCTCAGAAATTGTTTTGCACGCACCCAATGGTACTCCTAGGTGACGAGGCTCAAGTGGAAACTCGTTTCGGTCCATTTGGATATAGTGTTAGTATTAGTGCAAGATATGTGCACGGTTTGTAACAAACGTAACATAGGCTTAGAAATCGTTTTGCACGCACCGGATGGTACTCCTAGGTGATGAGGCTCAAGTGGAATCTTGTTTCGGTCCGTTTGGAGATAGTGTTAGTATTAGTGCAAGACAGGTGCACGGTTTGTTCCAAACAAGGCTCGAAAATCATTTTGACCGCACCCGATAGAACTCCTAGGTGACGAGGCTCAAGTGGAATCTCGTTTCGGTCCATTTGGATATAGTGTTAGTATTAGTGCAAGATAGGTGCATGGTCCGTGCTAAACGTAACATAGGCCCAGAAATCATTTGGACGCACCCGATGATACTCCTAGGTGACGAGGCTCAAGTGGAATCTTGTTTCGGTCCATTTGGAGATAGTGTTAGTATCAGTGCAAGAGAGGTGCACGGTGTGTGCCAAACAAGTCTCGGAAGTCATTTCGGAAGCACCCGATGGAACTCCTAGATGACGAGGCTCAAGTGGAATCTCGTTTCGGTCCATTTGGAGATAGTGTTAGTATTAGTGCAAGACAGGTGCACGGTTTGTTCCAAACAAAGCTCGGAAATCATTTTGACCGCACCCGATAGAACTACTAGGTGACGAGGCTCAAGTGGAATCTCATTTCGGTCCGTTTGGATATAGTGTTAGTATTAGTGCAAGATATGTGCACGGTTTGTAACAAACATAACATAGGCTCAGAAATCATTTTGCACGCACCCGATGGTACTCCTAGGTGACGAGGCTCAAGTGGAATCTTGTTTCGGTCCGTTTGGATTTAGTGTTAGTATTAGTGCAAGATAGGTGCACGGTTTGTTCCAAACAAGGCTCGGAAATTATTTTGACCGCAACCGATAGAACTCCTAGGTGACGAGGCTCAAGTGAAATCTCGTTTCGGTCCGTTTGGATATAGTGTTAGTATTAGTGCAAGATAGGTGCACGGTTTGTGCCAAACGTACCATAGGCTCAGAAATCGTTTTGGACGCACCTAATGGTACTCCTAGGTGACGAGGCTCAAGTGGAATCTCGTTTCGGTACGTTTGGATGTAGTGTTAGTACTAGAGCAAGATATGTGCACGGTTTGTGCCAAACGTACCATAGGCTCAGAAATTGTTTTGGACGGACCCGATGGTACTCCTAGGTGACGAGGCTCAAGTGGAATCTTGTTTCGGTCCGTTTGGAGATAGTGTTAGTATCAATGGAAGATAGGTGCACGGTTTGTGCCAAACAAGGCTCGGAAATCATTTTAGAAGCACTCGATGGAACTCCTAGGTGACGAGGCTCAAGTGGAATCTTGTTTCAGTCCGTTTGGAGATAGTGTTAGTATTAGTGCAAGACAGGTGCACGGTTTGTTCCAAACAAGGCTCGGAAATCATTTTGACCGCACCCGATAGAACTCCTAGGTGACGAGGCTCAAGTGGAATCTCGTTTCGGTCCGTTTGGATATAGTTTAGTATTAGTGCAAGAAATGTGCACGGTTTGTAACAAATGTAACATAGGCTCAGAAATCGTTTTGCACACACCCGATGGTACTCCTAGGTGATGAGGCTCAAGTGGAATCTTGTTTCGGTCCGTTTGGAGATAGTGTTAGTATCAGTGCAAGATAGGTGCACGGTTTGTGCCAAACAAGGCTCGGAAATCATTTCGAAAGCACCCGATGGAACTCCTAGATGACGAGGCTCAAGTGGAATCTTGTTTTGGTCCGTTTGGAGATAGTCTTAGTATTAGTGCAAGACAGGTGCACGGTTTGTTCCAAACAAAGCTCGGAAATCATTTTGACCGCACCCGATAGAACTCCTAGGTGACAAGGCTCAAGTGGAATCTTGTTTCGGTCCGTTTGGATATAGTGTTAGTATTAGTGCAAGATATGTGCACGGTTTGTGCCAAACGTACCATAGGCTCAGAAATCGTTTTGGACGCACCCGATGGTACTCCTAGGTGATGAGGCTCAAGTGGAATCTTGTTTCGGTCCGTTTGGAGATAATGTTAGTATCAGTGCAAGATAGGTGCAAGGTTTGTGCCAAACAAGGCTCGGAAATCATTTCGAAAGCACCCGATGGAACTCCTAGATGACGAGGCTCAAGTGGAATCTTGTTTTGGTCCGTTTGGAGATAGTCTTAGTATTAGTGCAAGACAGGTGCACGGTTTGTTCCAAACAAAGCTCGGAAATCATTTTGACCGCACCCGATAGAACTCCTAGGTGACAAGGCTCAAGTGGAATCTTGTTTCGGTCCGTTTGGATATAGTGTTAGTATTAGTGCAAGATATGTGCACGGTTTGTGCAAAACGTACCATAGGCTCAGAAATCGTTTTGGACGCACCCCATGGTACTCCTAGGTGACGAGGCTCAAGTGGAATCTTGTTTCGGTCCATTTGGAGATAGTGTTAGTATTAGTGCAAGATAGGTGCACGGTTTGTTCCAAACAAGGCTCAGAAATCATTTTGACTACACCCGATAGAACTCCTAGGTGACGAGGCTCAAGTGAAATCTCGTTCCGGTCCGTTTGGATATAGTGTTAGTATTAGTGCAAGATATGTGCACGGTTTGTAACAAATGTAACATAGGCTCAGAAATCGTTTTGCACGCACCCGATGGTACTCCTAGGTGATGAGGCTCAAGTGGAATCTTGTTTTGGTCCATTTGGAGATAGTGTTAGTATCAGTGCAAGATAGGTGCATGGTTTGTGCCAAACAAGGCTCGGAAATCATTTCGGAAGCACGCGATGGAACTCCTAGATGACGAGGCTCAAGTGGAATCTTGTTTCGGTCCATTTGGAGGTAGTGTTAGTATTAGTGCAAGACAGGTGCACGGTTTGTTCCAAACAAGGCTCGGAAATCATTTTGACCGCACCCGAAAGAACTCCTAGGTGACGAGGCTCAAGTGAAATCTCGTTTCGGTCTGTTTGGATATAGTGTTAGTATTAGTGCAAGATAGGTGCACGGTTTGTGCCAAACGTACCATCGGCTCAGAAATCGTTCTACACGCACCCGATGGTACTCCTAGGTGACGAGGCTCAAGTGGAATCTCGTTTCGGTCCATTTGGATATAGTCTTAGTATTAGTGCAAGACAGGTGCATGGTTTGTTCCAAACAAAGCTCGGAAATCATTTGGACCGCACCCGATAGAACTCCTAGGTGACGAGGCTCAAGTGGAATCTTGTTTCGGTCCATTTGGAGTTAGTGTTAGTATTAGTGCAAGATAGGTGCACGGTTTGTTCCAAACATGGCTCGGAAATTATTTTGACCGCACCCGATAGAACTCCTAGGTGACGAGGCTCAAGTGGAATCTCGTTTCGCTCTGTTTGGATATAGTGTTAGTATTAGTGCAAGATAGGTGCACGGTCTGTGCCAAACGTACCATAGGCTCAGAAATCGTTTTGGACGCACCTGATGGTACTCCTAGGTGACGAGGCTCAAGTGGAATCTTGTTTCGGTCTGTTAGGAGATAGTGTTAGTATCAGTGCAAGATAGGTGCACGATTTGTGCCAAACAAGGCTCGGAAATCATTTCGGAAGCACCCGATGGAACTCCTAGATGACGAGGCTCAAGTGGAATCTTATTTTGGTCCATTTGGAGATAGTATTAGTATTAGTGCAAGACAGGTGCACGGTTTGTTCCAAACAAGGCTCGGAAATCATTTTGACCGCACCCGATAGAACTCCTAGGTGACGAGGCTCAAGTGGAATCTCATTTTGGTCCGTTTGGATATAGTGTTAGTATTAGTGCAAGAAATGTGCACGGTTTGTAACAAATGTACCATAGGCTCAGAAATCGTTTAGCACACACCCGATGGTACTCCTAGGTGATGAGGCTCAAGTGGAATCTTGTTTCGGTCCGTTTGGAGATAGTGTTAGTATCAGTGCAAGATAGGTGCACGGTTTGTGCCAAACAAGGCTCGGAAATCATTTCGAAAGCACCCGATGGAACTCCTAGATGACGAGGCTCAAGTGGAATCTTGTTTTGGTCCGTTTGGAGATAGTCTTAGTATTAGTGCAAGACAGGTGCACGGTTTGTTCCAAACAAAGCTCGGAAATCATTTTGACCGCACCCGATAGAACTCCTAGGTGACAAGGCTCAAGTGGAATCTTGTTTCGGTCCGTTTGGATATAGTGTTAGTATTAGTGCAAGATATGTGCACGGTTTGTGCAAAACGTACCATAGGCTCAGAAATCGTTTTGGACGCACCCGATGGTACTCCTAGGTGACGAGGCTCAAGTGGAATCTTGTTTCGGTCCGTTTAGAGATAGTGTTAGTATTAGTGCAAGACAGGTGCACGGTTTGTTCCAAACAAGGCTCAGAAATCATTTTGACTACACCCGATAGAACTCCTAGGTGACGAGGCTCAAGTGGAATCTCGTTTCGGTCCGTTTGGAGATAGTGTTAGTATTAGTGCAAGATATGTGCACGGTTTGTAACAAATGTAACATAGGCTCAGAAATCGTTTTGCACGCACCCGATGGTACTCCTAGGTGATGAGGCTCAAGTGGAATCTTGTTTTGGTCCGTTTGGAGATAGTGTTAGTATCAGTGCAAGATAGGTGCACGGTTTGTGCCAAACAAGGCTCGGAAATCATTTCGGAAGCACGCGATGGAACTCCTAGATGACGATGCTCAAGTGGAATCTTGTTTCGGTCCATTTGGAGATAGTGTTAGTATTAGTGCAAGACAGGTGCATGGTTTTGCCAAGCAAGGCTCGGAAATCATTTCGGAAGCACCCGATGGAACTCCTAGATGACGAGGCTTAACTGGAATCTTGTTTCGGTCCATTTGGAGATAGTGTTAGTATTAGTGCAAGACAGGTGCAGTGTTTGTTCCAAACAAGGCTCGGAAATCATTTTGACTGCACCCGACAGAACTCCTAGGTGACGAGGCTCAAGTGAAATCTCGTTCCGGTCCGTTTGGATATAGTGTTAGTATTAGTGCAAGATATGTGCACGGTTTGTAACAAATGTAACATAGGCTCAGAAATCGTTTTGCACGCACCCGATGGTACTCCTAGGTGATGAGGCTCAAGTGGAATCTTGTTTCGGTCCGTTTGGAGATAGTGTTAGTATCAGTGCAAGATAGGTGCACGGTTTGTGCCAAACAAGGCTCGGAAATCATTTCGGAAGCACGCGATGGAACTCCTAGATGACGAGGCTCAAGTGGAATCTTGTTTCGGTCCATTTGGAGATAGTGTTAGTATTAGTGCAAGACAGGTGCACGGTTTGTTCCAAACAAGGCTCGGAAATCATTTTGATCGCACCTGATAGAACTCCTAGGTGACGAGGCTCAAGTGGAATCTCGTTTCGGTCCATTTGGATATAGTGTTAGTATTAGTGCAAGATATGTGGACGGTTTGTAACAAACGTAACATAGGCTCAGAAATTGTTTTGCACGCACCCAATGGTACTCCTAGGTGACGAGGCTCAAGTGGAATCTCGTTTCGGTCCATTTGGATATAGTGTTAGTATTAGTGCAAGATATGTGCACGGTTTGTAACAAACATAACATAGGCTTAGAAATCGTTTTGCACGCACCGGATGGTACTCCTAGGTGATGAGGCTCAAGTGGAATCTTTTTTCGGTCCGTTTGGAGATAGTGTTAGTATTAGTGCAAGACAGGTGCACGGTTTGTTCCAAACAAGGCTCGAAAATCATTTTGACCGCACCCGATAGAACTCCTAGGTGACGAGGCTCAAGTGGAATCTCGTTTCGGTCCATTTGGATATAGTGTTAGTATTAGTGCAAGATAGGTGCATGGTCCGTGCTAAACGTAACAAAGGCCCAGAAATCATTTGGACGCACCCGATGATACTCCTAGGTGACGAGGCTCAAGTGGAATCTTGTTTCGGTCCATTTGGAGATAGTGTTAGTATCAGTGCAAGAGAGGTGCACGGTGTGTGCCAAACAAGTCTCGGAAATCATTTCGGAAGCACCCGATGGAACTCCTAGATGACGAGGCTCAAGTGGAATCTCGTTTCGGTCCGTTTGGAGATAGTGTTAGTATTAGTGCAAGACAGGTGCACGGTTTGTTCCAAACAAAGCTCGGAAATCATTTTGACCGCACCCGATAGAACTACTAGTTGACGAGGCTCAAGTGGAATCTCATTTCGGTCCGTTTGGACATAGTGTTAGTATTAGTGCAAGATATGTGCACGGTTTGTAACAAACATAACATAGGCTCAGAAATCATTTTGCACGCACCCGATGGTACTCCTAGGTGACGAGGCTCAAGTGGAATCTTGTTTCGGTCCGTTTGGATTTAGTGTTAGTATTAGTGCAAGATAGGTGCACGGTTTGTTCCAAACAAGGCTCGGAAATTATTTAGACCGCACCCGATAGAACTCCTAGGTGAAGAGGCTCAAGTGAAATCTCGTTTCGGTCCGTTTGGATATAGTGTTAGTATTAGTGCAAGATAGGTGCACGGTTTGTGCCAAACGTACCATAGGCTCAGAAATCGTTTTGGACGCACCTGATGGTACTCCTAGGTGACGAGGCTCAAGTGGAATCTCGTTTCGGTACGTTTGGATATAGTGTTAGTACTAGAGCAAGATATGTGCACGGTTTGTGCCAAACGTACCATAGGCTCAGAAATTGTTTTGGACGGACCCGATGGTACTCCTAGGTGACGAGGCTCAAGTGGAATCTTGTTTCGGTCCGTTTGGAGATAGTGTTAGTATCAATGGAAGATAGGTGAACGGTTTGTGCCAAACAAGGCTCGGAAATCATTTTAGAAGCACTCGATGGAACTCCTAGGTGACGAGGCTCAAGTGGAATCTTGTTTCAGTCCGTTTGGAGATAGTGTTAGTATTAGTGCAAGACAGGTGCACGGTTTGTTCCAAACAAGGCTCGGAAATCATTTTGACCGCACCCGATAGAACTCCTAGGTGACGAGGCTCAAGTGGAATCTCGTTTCGGTCCGTTTGGATATAGTTTAGTATTAGTGCAAGAAATGTGCACGGTTTGTAACAAACGTACCATAGGCTCAAAAATCGTTTTGCACACACCCGATGGTACTCCTAGGTGATGAGGCTCAAGTGGAATCTTGTTTCGGTCCGTTTGGAGATAGTGTTAGTATCAGTGCAAGATAGGTGCACGGTTTGTGCCAAACAAGGCTCGGAAATCATTTCGAAAGCACCCGATGGAACTCCTAGATGACGAGGCTCAAGTGGAATCTTGTTTTGGTCCGTTTGGAGATAGTCTTAGTATTAGTGCAAGACAGGTGCACGGTTTGTTCCAAACAAAGCTCGGAAATCATTTTGACCGCACCCGATAGAACTCCTAGGTGACAAGGCTCAAGTGGAATCTTGTTTCGGTCCGTTTGGATATAGTGTTAGTATTAGTGCAAGATATGTGCACGGTTTGTGCAAAACGTACCATAGGCTCAGAAATCGTTTTGGACGCACCCGATGGTACTCCTAGGTGACGAGGCTCAAGTGGAATGTTGTTTCGGTCCGTTTGGAGATAGTGTTAGTATTAGTGCAAGACAGGTGCACGGTTTGTTCCAAACAAGGCTCAGAAATCATTTTGACTACACCCGATAGAACTCCTAGGTGACGAGGCTCAAGTGGAATCTCGTTTCGGTCCGTTTGGAGATAGTGTTAGTATTAGTGCAAGATATGTGCACGGTTTGTAACAAATGTAACATAGGCTCAGAAATCATTTTGCACGCACCCGATGGTACTCCTAGGTGATGAGGCTCAAGTGGAATCTTGTTTTGGTCCGTTTGGAGATAGTGTTAGTATCAGTGCAAGATAGGTGCACGGTTTGTGCCAAACAAGGCTCGAAAATCATTTCGGAAGCACGCGATGGAACTCCTAGATGACGAGGCTCAAGTGGAATCTTGTTTCGGTCCATTTGGAGATAGTGTTAGTATTAGTGCAAGACAGGTGCATGGTTTTGCCAAGCAAGGCTCGGAAATCATTTCGAAAGCACCCGATGGAACTTCTAGATGACGAGGCTCAACTGGAATCTTGTTTCGGTCCGTTTGGAGATAGTGTTAGTATTAGTGCAAGACAGGTGCAGTGTTTGTTCCAAACAAGGCTCGGAAATCATTTTGACTGCACCCGATAGAACTCCTAGGTGACGAGGCTCAAGTGAAATCTCGTTCCGGTCCGTTTGGATATAGTGTTAGTATTAGTGCAAGATATGTGCACGGTTTGTAACAAATGTAACATAGGCTCAGAAATCGTTTTGCACGCACCCGATGGTACTCCTAGGTGATGAGGCTCAAGTGGAATCTTGTTTCGGTCCATTTGGAGATAGTGTTAGTATCAGTGCAAGATAGGTGCACGGTTTGTGCCAAACAAGGCTCGGAAATCATTTCGGAAGCACGCGATGGAACTCCTAGATGATGAGGCTCAAGTGGAATCTTGTTTCGGTCCATTTGGAGATAGTGTTAGTATTAGTGCAAGACAGGTGCACGGTTTGTTCCAAACAAGGCTCGAAAATCATTTTGACCGCACCCGAAAGAACTCCTAGGTGACGAGGCTCAAGTGGAATCTCGTTTCGGTCCATTTGGATATAGTCTTAGTATTAGTGCAAGACAGGTGCATGGTTTGTTCCAAACAAAGCTCGGAAATCATTTGGACCGCACCCGATAGAACTCCTAGGTGACGAGGCTCAAGTGGAATCTTGTTTCGGTCCATTTGGAGTTAGTGTTAGTATTAGTGCAAGATAGGTGCACGGTTTGTTCCAAACATGGCTCGGAAATTATTTTGACCGCACCCGATAGAACTCCTAGGTGACGAGGCTCAAGTGGAATCTCGTTTCGCTCTGTTTGGATATAGTGTTAGTATTAGTGCAAGATAGGTGCACGGTCTGTGCCAAACGTACCATAGGCTCAGAAATCGTTTTGGACGCACCTGATGGTACTCCTAGGTGACGAGGCTCAAGTGGAATCTTGTTTCGGTCTGTTAGGAGATAGTGTTAGTATCAGTGCAAGATAGGTGCACGATTTGTGCCAAACAAGGCTCGGAAATCATTTCGGAAGCACCCGATGGAACTCCTAGATGACGAGGCTCAAGTGGAATCTTATTTTGGTCCATTTGGAGATAGTATTAGTATTAGTGCAAGACAGGTGCACGGTTTGTTCCAAACAAGGCTCGGAAATCATTTTGACCGCACCCGATAGAACTCCTAGGTGACGAGGCTCAAGTGGAATCTCATTTTGGTCCGTTTGGATATAGTGTTAGTATTAGTGCAAGAAATGTGCACGGTTTGTAACAAATGTACCATAGGCTCAGAAATCGTTTAGCACACACCCGATGGTACTCCTAGGTGATGAGGCTCAAGTGGAATCTTGTTTCGGTCCGTTTGGAGATAGTGTTAGTATCAGTGCAAGATAGGTGCACGGTTTGTGCCAAACAAGGCTCGGAAATCATTTCGAAAGCACCCGATGGAACTCCTAGATGACGAGGCTCAAGTGGAATCTTGTTTTGGTCCGTTTGGAGATAGTCTTAGTATTAGTGCAAGACAGGTGCACGGTTTGTTCCAAACAAAGCTCGGAAATCATTTTGACCGCACCCGATAGAACTCCTAGGTGACAAGGCTCAAGTGGAATCTTGTTTCGGTCCGTTTGGATATAGTGTTAGTATTAGTGCAAGATATGTGCACGGTTTGTGCAAAACGTACCATAGGCTCAGAAATCGTTTTGGACGCACCCGATGGTACTCCTAGGTGACGAGGCTCAAGTGGAATCTTGTTTCGGTCCGTTTAGAGATAGTGTTAGTATTAGTGCAAGACAGGTGCACGGTTTGTTCCAAACAAGGCTCAGAAATCATTTTGACTACACCCGATAGAACTCCTAGGTGACGAGGCTCAAGTGGAATCTCGTTTCGGTCCGTTTGGAGATAGTGTTAGTATTAGTGCAAGATATGTGCACGGTTTGTAACAAATGTAACATAGGCTCAGAAATCGTTTTGCACGCACCCGATGGTACTCCTAGGTGATGAGGCTCAAGTGGAATCTTGTTTTGGTCCGTTTGGAGATAGTGTTAGTATCAGTGCAAGATAGGTGCACGGTTTGTGCCAAACAAGGCTCGGAAATCATTTCGGAAGCACGCGATGAAACTCCTAGATGACGATGCTCAAGTGGAATCTTGTTTCGGTCCATTTGGAGATAGTGTTAGTATTAGTGCAAGACAGGTGCATGGTTTTGCCAAGCAAGGCTCGGAAATCATTTCGGAAGCACCCGATGGAACTCCTAGATGACGAGGCTTAACTGGAATCTTGTTTCGGTCCATTTGGAGATAGTGTTAGTATTAGTGCAAGACAGGTGCAGTGTTTGTTCCAAACAAGGCTCGGAAATCATTTTGACTGCACCCGACAGAACTCCTAGGTGACGAGGCTCAAGTGAAATCTCGTTCCGGTCCGTTTGGATATAGTGTTAGTATTAGTGCAAGATATGTGCACGGTTTGTAACAAATGTAACATAGGCTCAGAAATCGTTTTGCACGCACCCGATGGTACTCCTAGGTGATGAGGCTCAAGTGGAATCTTGTTTCGGTCCGTTTGGAGATAGTGTTAGTATCAGTGCAAGATAGGTGCACGGTTTGTGCCAAACAAGGCTCGGAAATCATTTCGGAAGCACGTGATGGAACTCCTAGATGACGAGGCTCAAGTGGAATCTTGTTTCGGTCCATTTGGAGATAGTGTTAGTATTAGTGCAAGACAGGTGCACGGTTTGTTCCAAATAAGGCTCGGAAATCATTTTGACCGCACCCGAAAGAACTCCTAGGTGACGAGGCTCAAGTGGAATCTCGTTTCGGTCCATTTGGATATAGTCTTAGTATTAGTGCAAGACAGGTGCATGGTTTGTTCCAAACAAAGCTCGGAAATCATTTTGACCGCACCCGATAGAACTCCTAGGTGACGAGGCTCAAGTGGAATCTTGTTTCGGTCCGTTTGGAGTTAGTGTTAGTATTAGTGCAAGATAGGTGCACGGTTTGTTCCAAACATGGCTCGGAAATTATTTGGACCGCACCCGATAGAACTCCTAGGTGACGAGGCTCAAGTGGAATCTCGTTTCGCTCTGTTTGGATATAGTGTTAGTATTAGTGCAAGATAGGTGCACGGTCTGTGCCAAACGTACCATAGGCTCAGAAATCGTTTTGGACGCACCTGATGGTACTCCTAGGTGACGAGGCTCAAGTGGAATCTTGTTTCGGTCTGTTAGGAGATAGTGTTAGTATCAGTGCAAGATAGGTGCACGATTTGTGCCAAACAAGGCTCGGAAATCATTTCGGAAGCACCCGATGGAACTCCTAGATGACGAGGCTCAAGTGGAATCTTATTTTGGTCCATTTGGAGATAGTATTAGTATTAGTGCAAGACAGGTGCACGGTTTGTTCCAAACAAGGCTCGGAAATCATTTTGACCGCACCCGATAGAACTCCTAGGTGACGAGGCTCAAGTGGAATCTCGTTTCGGTCCATTTGGATATAGTGTTAGTATTAGTGCAAGATATGTGCACGGTTTGTAACAAACGTAACATAGGCTCAGAAATCGTTTTGCACGCACCTGACGGTACTCCTAGGTGACAAGGCTTAAGTGGAATCTTGTTTCAGTTCGTTTGGAGATAGTGTTAGTATCAGTGCAAGATAGGTGCATGGTTTTGCCAAGCAAGGCTCGGAAATCATTTCGGAAGCACCCGATGGAACTCCTAGATGACGAGGCTCAACTGGAATCTTGTTTCGGTCCGTTTGGAGATAGTGTTAGTATTAGTGCAAGATAGGTGCAGTGTTTGTTCCAAACAAGGCTCGGAAATCATTTTGACTGCACCCGATAGAACTCCTAGGTGACGAGGCTCAAGTGAAATCTCGTTCCGGCCCGTTTGGATATAGTGTTAGTATTAGTGCAAGATATGTGCACGGTTTGTAACAAATGTAACATAGGCTCAGAAATCATTTTGCACGCACCCGATGGTACTCCTAGGTGATGAGGCTCAAGTGGAATCTTGTTTTAGTCCGTTTGGAGATAGCGTTAGTATCAGTGCAAGATAGGTGCACGGTTTGTGCCAAACAAGGCTCGGAAATCATTTCGGAAGCACGCGATGGAACTCCTAGATGACGAGGCTCAAGTGGAATCTTGTTTCGGTCCATTTGGAGATAGTGTTAGTATTAGTGCAAGACAGGTGCACGGTTTGTTCCAAACAAGGCTCGGAAATCATTTTGACCGCACCTGATAGAACTCCTAGGTGACGAGGCTCAAGTGGAATCTCGTTTCGGTCCATTTGGATATAGTGTTAGTATTAGTGCAAGATATGTGGACGGTTTGTAACAAACGTAACATAGGCTCAGAAATTGTTTTGCACGCACCCAATGGTACTCCTAGGTGACGAGGCTCAAGTGGAAACTCGTTTCGGTCCATTTGGATATAGTGTTAGTATTAGTGCAAGATATGTGCACGGTTTGTAACAAACGTAACATAGGCTTAGAAATCGTTTTGCACGCACCGGATGGTACTCCTAGGTGATGAGGCTCAAGTGGAATCTTGTTTCGGTCCGTTTGGAGATAGTGTTAGTATTAGTGCAAGACAGGTGCACGGTTTGTTCCAAACAAGGCTCGAAAATCATTTTGACCGCACCCGATAGAACTCCTAGGTGACGAGGCTCAAGTGGAATCTCGTTTCGGTCCATTTGGATATAGTGTTAGTATTAGTGCAAGATAGGTGCATGGTCCGTGCTAAACGTAACATAGGCCCAGAAATCATTTGGACGCACCCGATGATACTCCTAGGTGACGAGGCTCAAGTGGAATCTTGTTTCGGTCCATTTGGAGATAGTGTTAGTATCAGTGCAAGAGAGGTGCACGGTGTGTGCCAAACAAGTCTCGGAAGTCATTTCGGAAGCACCCGATGGAACTCCTAGATGACGAGGCTCAAGTGGAATCTCGTTTCGGTCCATTTGGAGATAGTGTTAGTATTAGTGCAAGACAGGTGCACGGTTTGTTCCAAACAAAGCTCGGAAATCATTTTGACCGCACCCGATAGAACTACTAGGTGACGAGGCTCAAGTGGAATCTCATTTCGGTCCGTTTGGATATAGTGTTAGTATTAGTGCAAGATATGTGCACGGTTTGTAACAAACATAACATAGGCTCAGAAATCATTTTGCACGCACCCGATGGTACTCCTAGGTGACGAGGCTCAAGTGGAATCTTGTTTCGGTCCGTTTGGATTTAGTGTTAGTATTAGTGCAAGATAGGTGCACGGTTTGTTCCAAACAAGGCTCGGAAATTATTTTGACCGCAACCGATAGAACTCCTAGGTGACGAGGCTCAAGTGAAATCTCGTTTCGGTCCGTTTGGATATAGTGTTAGTATTAGTGCAAGATAGGTGCACGGTTTGTGCCAAACGTACCATAGGCTCAGAAATCGTTTTGGACGCACCTAATGGTACTCCTAGGTGACGAGGCTCAAGTGGAATCTCGTTTCGGTACGTTTGGATGTAGTGTTAGTACTAGAGCAAGATATGTGCACGGTTTGTGCCAAACGTACCATAGGCTCAGAAATTGTTTTGGACGGACCCGATGGTACTCCTAGGTGACGAGGCTCAAGTGGAATCTTGTTTCGGTCCGTTTGGAGATAGTGTTAGTATCAATGGAAGATAGGTGCACGGTTTGTGCCAAACAAGGCTCGGAAATCATTTTAGAAGCACTCGATGGAACTCCTAGGTGACGAGGCTCAAGTGGAATCTTGTTTCAGTCCGTTTGGAGATAGTGTTAGTATTAGTGCAAGACAGGTGCACGGTTTGTTCCAAACAAGGCTCGGAAATCATTTTGACCGCACCCGATAGAACTCCTAGGTGACGAGGCTCAAGTGGAATCTCGTTTCGGTCCGTTTGGATATAGTTTAGTATTAGTGCAAGAAATGTGCACGGTTTGTAACAAATGTAACATAGGCTCAGAAATCGTTTTGCACACACCCGATGGTACTCCTAGGTGATGAGGCTCAAGTGGAATCTTGTTTCGGTCCGTTTGGAGATAGTGTTAGTATCAGTGCAAGATAGGTGCACGGTTTGTGCCAAACAAGGCTCGGAAATCATTTCGAAAGCACCCGATGGAACTCCTAGATGACGAGGCTCAAGTGGAATCTTGTTTTGGTCCGTTTGGAGATAGTCTTAGTATTAGTGCAAGACAGGTGCACGGTTTGTTCCAAACAAAGCTCGGAAATCATTTTGACCGCACCCGATAGAACTCCTAGGTGACAAGGCTCAAGTGGAATCTTGTTTCGGTCCGTTTGGATATAGTGTTAGTATTAGTGCAAGATATGTGCACGGTTTGTGCCAAACGTACCATAGGCTCAGAAATCGTTTTGGACGCACCCGATGGTACTCCTAGGTGATGAGGCTCAAGTGGAATCTTGTTTCGGTCCGTTTGGAGATAATGTTAGTATCAGTGCAAGATAGGTGCAAGGTTTGTGCCAAACAAGGCTCGGAAATCATTTCGAAAGCACCCGATGGAACTCCTAGATGACGAGGCTCAAGTGGAATCTTGTTTTGGTCCGTTTGGAGATAGTCTTAGTATTAGTGCAAGACAGGTGCACGGTTTGTTCCAAACAAAGCTCGGAAATCATTTTGACCGCACCCGATAGAACTCCTAGGTGACAAGGCTCAAGTGGAATCTTGTTTCGGTCCGTTTGGATATAGTGTTAGTATTAGTGCAAGATATGTGCACGGTTTGTGCAAAACGTACCATAGGCTCAGAAATCGTTTTGGACGCACCCCATGGTACTCCTAGGTGACGAGGCTCAAGTGGAATCTTGTTTCGGTCCATTTGGAGATAGTGTTAGTATTAGTGCAAGATAGGTGCACGGTTTGTTCCAAACAAGGCTCAGAAATCATTTTGACTACACCCGATAGAACTCCTAGGTGACGAGGCTCAAGTGAAATCTCGTTCCGGTCCGTTTGGATATAGTGTTAGTATTAGTGCAAGATATGTGCACGGTTTGTAACAAATGTAACATAGGCTCAGAAATCGTTTTGCACGCACCCGATGGTACTCCTAGGTGATGAGGCTCAAGTGGAATCTTGTTTTGGTCCATTTGGAGATAGTGTTAGTATCAGTGCAAGATAGGTGCATGGTTTGTGCCAAACAAGGCTCGGAAATCATTTCGGAAGCACGCGATGGAACTCCTAGATGACGAGGCTCAAGTGGAATCTTGTTTCGGTCCATTTGGAGGTAGTGTTAGTATTAGTGCAAGACAGGTGCACGGTTTGTTCCAAACAAGGCTCGGAAATCATTTTGACCGCACCCGAAAGAACTCCTAGGTGACGAGGCTCAAGTGGAATCTCGTTTCGGTCCATTTGGATATAGTGTTAGTATTAGTGCAAGACAGGTGCACGGTTTGTTCCAAACAAAGCTCGGAAATCATTTTGACCGCACCCGATAGAACTCCTAGGTGACGAGGCTCAAGTGGAATCTCGTTTCGGTCCGTTTGGATATAGTGTTAGTATTAGTGCAAGATATGTGCACGGTTTGTAACAAACGTAACATAGGCTCAGAAATTGTTTTGCACGCACCCGATGGTACTCCTAGGTGACGAGGCTCAAGTGGAATCTTGTTTCGGTCCGTTTGGAGATAGTGTTAGTATTAGTGCAAGACAGGTGCACGGTTTGTTCCAAACAAGGCTCGAAAATCATTTTGACCGCACCCGATAGAACTCCTAGGTGACGAGGCTCAAGTGGAATCTCGTTTTGGTCTGTTTGGATATAGTGTTAGTATTAGTGAAAGATAGGTGCACGGTCTGTGCCAAACGTACCATAGGCCCAGAAATTGTTTTGGACGCACCCGATGATACTCCTAGGTGACGAGGCTCAAGTGGAATCTTGTTTCGGTCCGTTTGGAGATAGTGTTAGTCTCAGTGCAAGAGAGGTGCACGGTTTGTGCCAAACAAGTCTCGGAAATCATTTTGGAAGCACCCAATGGAACTCCTAGATGACGAGGCTCAAGTGGAATCTCGTTTCGGTCCGTTTGGAGATAGTGTTAGTATTAGTGCAAGACAGGTGCACGGTTTGTTCCAAACAAGGCTCGGAAATCATTTTGACCGCACTCGATAGAACTCCTAGGTGACGAGGCTCAAGTGGAATCTTGTTTCGGTCCGTTTGGATATAGTGTTAGTATTAGTGCAAGATATGTGCCCGGTTTGTAACAAACGTAACATAGGCTCAGAAATCATTTTGCACGCACCCGATGGTACTCCTAGGTGACGAGGCTCAAGTGGATTCTTGTTTCGGTCCGTTTGGAGATAGTGTTAGTATCAGTGCAAGATAGGTGCACGGTTTGTGCCAAACAAGGCTCGGAAATCATTTCGGAAGCACGCGATGGAACTCATAGATGACGAGGCTCAAGTGGAATCTTGTTTCGGTCCATTTGGAGATAGTGTTAGTATTAGTGCAAGACAGGTGCACGGTTTGTTCCAAACAAGGCTCGGAAATCATTTTGACCGCACCCGGAAGAACTCCTAGGTGACGAGGCTCAAGTGGAATCTCGTTTCGGTCCATTTGGATATAGTGTTAGTATTCGTGCAAGACAGGTGCACGGTTTGTTCCAAACAAAGCTCGGAAATCATTTTGACCGCACCCGATAGAACTCCTAGGTGATGAGGCTCAAGTGGAATCTCGTTTCGGTCCGTTTGGATATAGTGTTAGTATTAGTGCAAGATATGTGCACGGTTTGTAACAAACGTAACATAGGCTCAGAAATTGTTTTGCACGCACCCGATGGTACTCCTAGGTGACGAGGCTCAAGTGGAATCTTGTTTCGGTCCATTTGGATATAGTGTTAGTATTCGTGCAAGACAGGTGCACGGTTTGTTCCAAACAAAGCTCGGAAATCATTTTGACCGCACCCGATAGAACTCCTAGGTGATGAGGCTCAAGTGGAATCTCGTTTCGGTCCGTTTGGATATAGTGTTAGTATAAGTGCAAGATATGTGCACGGTTTGTAACAAACGTAACATAGGCTCAGAAATTGTTTTGCATGCACCCGATGGTACTCCTAGGTGACGAGGCTCAAGTGGAATCTTGTTTCGGTCCGTTTGGAGATAGTGTTAGTATTAGTGCAAGATAGGTGCACGGTTTGTTCCAAACAAGGCTCGAAAATCATTTTGACCGCACCCGATAGAACTCCTAGGTGACGAGGCTCAAGTGGAATCTCGTTTCGGTCCGTTTGGATATAGTGTTAGTATTAGTGAAAGATAGGTGCACGGTCTGTGCCAAACGTACCGTAGGCCCAGAAATCGTTTTGGACGCACCCGATGATACTCCTAGGTGACGAGGCTCAAGTGGAATCTTGTTTCGGTCCGTTTGGAGATAGTGTTAGTCTCAGTGCAAGAGAGGTGCACGGTTTGTGCCAAACAAGTCTCGGAAATCATTTCGGAAGCACCCAATGGAACTCCTAGATGACGAGGCTCAAGTGGAATCTCGTTTCGGTCCGTTTGGAGATAGTGTTAGTATTAGTGCAAGACAGGTGCACGGTTTGTTCCAAACAAGGCTCGGAAATCATTTTGACCGCACTCGATAGAACTCCTAGGTGACGAGGCTCAAGTGGAATCTTGTTTCGGTCCGTTTGGATATAGTGTTAGTATTAGTGCAAGATATGTGCACGGTTTGTAACAAACGTAACATAGGCTCAGAAATCATTTTGCACGCACCCAATGGTACTCCTAGGTGACGAGGCTCAAGTGGAATCTTGTTTCGGTCCGTTTGGAGTTAGTGTTAGTATTAGTGCAAGATAGGTGCACGGTTTGTTCCAAACAAGGCTCGTAAATCATTTTGACTGCACCCGATAGAACTCCTAGGTGACGAGGCTCAAGTGGAATCTCGTTTCGGTCCGTTTGGATATCGTGTTAGTATTAGTGCATGATATGTGGACGGTTTGTAACAAACGTAACATAGGCTTAGAAATCATTTTGCACGCACCCGATGGTACTCCTAGGTGACGAGGCTCAAGTGGAATCTTGTTTCGGTCCATTTGGAGATTGTGTTAGTATCAGTGCAAGATAGGTGCACGGTTTGTGCCAAACAAGGCTCAGAGAGGCTCAAGTGGAATCTTATTTCGGTCCGTTTGGAGATAGTCTTAGTATTAGTGCAAGACAGGTGCACGGTTTGTTCCAAACAAAGCTCGAAAATCATTTTGACCGCACCCGATAGAACTCCTAGGTGACGAGGCTCAAGTGGAATCTTGTTTCGGTCCGTTTGGATATAGTGTTAGTATTAGTGCAAGATATGTGCACGGTTTGTGCCAAACGTACCATAGGCTCAGAAATCGTTTTGGACGCACCCGATGGTACTCCTAGGTGACGAGGCTCAAGTGGAATCTTGTTTCGGTCCATTTTGAGATAGTGTTAGTATTAGTGCAAGACAGGTGCACGGTTTGTTCCAAACAAGGCTCAGAAATCATTTTGACTACACCCGATGGTACTCCTAGGTGACGAGGCTCAAGTTGAATCTTGTTTCGGTCCGTTTGGAGATAGTCTTAGTATTAGTGCAAGATAGGTGCACGGTTTGTTCCAAACAAGGCTCGGAAATCATTTTGACCGCACTCGATAGAACTCCTAGGTGACGAGGCTCAAGTGGAATCTCGTTTCGGTCCATTTGGATATAGTGTTAGTATTAGTGCAAGATATGTGCACGGTTTGTAACAAACGTAACATAGGCTCAAAAATCATTTTGCACGCACCCGATGGTACTCCTAGGTGACGAGGCTCAAGTGGAATCTTGTTTCGGTCCGTTTGGAGTTAGTGTTAGTATTAGTGTAAGATAGGTGCACGGTTTGTTCCAAACAAGGCTCGGAAATCATTTTGACTGCACCCGATAGAACTCCTAGGTGACGAGGCTCAAGTGGAATCTCGTTTCGGTCCGTTTGGATATCGTGTTAGTATTAGTGCATGATATGTGGACGGTTTGTAACAAACGTAACATAGGCTTAGAAATCGTTTTGCACGCACCCGATGGTACTCCTAGGTGACGAGGCTCAAGTGGAATCTTGTTTCGGTCCGTTTGGAGATAGTGTTAGTGTCAGTGCAAGATAGGTGCACGGTTTGGGCCAAACAAGGCTCAGAGAGGCTCAAGTGGAATCTTGTTTCGGTCCGTTTGGAGATAGTCTTAGTATTAGTGCAAGACAGGTGCACGGTTTGTTCTAAACAAAGCTCGGAAATCATTTTGACCGCACCCGATAGAACTCCTAGGTGACGAGGCTCAAGTGGAATCTTGTTTCGGTCCGTTTGGATATAGTGTTAGTATTAGTGCAAGATATGTGCACGGATTGTGCCAAACGTACCATAGGCTCAGAAATCGTTTTGGACGCACCCGATGGTACTCCTAGGTGACGAGGCTCAAGTGGAATCTTGTTTCGGTCCGTTTGGAGATAGTGTTAGTATTAGTGCAAGACAGGTGCACGGTCTGTTCCAAACAAGGCTCAGAAATCATTTTGACTACACCCGATAGAACTCCTAGGTGATGAGGCTCAAGTGGAATCTTGTTTCGGTCCGTTTGGAGATAGTCTTAGTATTAGTGCAAGACAGGTGCACGGTTTGTTCCAAACAAAGCTCGGAAATCATTTTGACCGCACCCGATAGAACTCCTAGGTGACGAGGCTCAAGTGGAATCTCGTTTCGGTCCGTTTGGATATAGTGTTAGTATTAGTGCAAGATATGTGCACGGTTTGTAACAAACGTAACATAGGCTCAGAAATCGTTTTGCACGCACCCGATGGTACTACTAGGTGACGAGGCTCAAGTGGAATCTTGTTTCGGTCCATTTGGAGATAGTGTTAGTATTAGTGCAAGACAGGTGCACGGTTTGTTCCAAACAAGGCTCGAAAATCATTTTGACCGCACCCGATAGAACTCCTAGGTGACGAGGCTCAAGTGGAATCTCGTTTCGGTCCGTTTGGATATAGTGTTAGTATTAGTGAAAGATAGGTGCACGGTCCGTGCCAAACGTACCATAGGCCCAGAAATCGTTTTGGACGCACCATATGATACTCCTAGGTGACGAGGCTCAAGTGGAATCTTGTTTCGGTCCGTTTGGATATCATGTTAGTATTAGTGCATGATATGTGGACGGTTTGTAACAAACGTAACATAGGCTTAGAAATCGTTTTGCACGCACCCGATGGTACTCCTAGGTGACGAGGCTCAAGTGGAATCTTGTTTCGGTCCGTTTGGAGATAGTGTTAGTATCAGTGCAAGATAGGTGCACGGTTTGGGCCAAACAAGGCTCAGAGAGGCTCAAGTGGAGTCTTGTTTCGGTCCGTTTGGAGATAGTCTTAGTATTAGTGCAAGACAGGTGCACGATTTGTTCCAAACAAAGCTCGGAAATCATTTTGACCGCACCCGATAGAACTCCTAGGTGACGAGGCTCAAGTGGAATCTTGTTTCGGTCCGTTTGGATATAGTGTTAGTATTAGTGCAAGATATGTGCCCGGTTTGTAACAAACGTAACATAGGCTCAGAAATCATTTTGCACGCACCCGATGGTACTCCTAGGTGACGAGGCTCAAGTGGAATCTTGTTTCGGTCCGTTTGGAGTTAGTGTTAGTATTAGTGCAAGATAGGTGCACGGTTTGTTCCAAACAAGGCTCGGAAATCATTTTGACTGCACCCGATAGAACTCCTAGGTGACGAGGCTCAAGTGGAATATCGTTTCGGTCCGTTTGGATATCGTGTTAGTATTAGTGCATGATATGTGGACGGTTTGTAACAAACGTAACATAGGCTTAGAAATCGTTTTGCACGCACCCGATGGTACTCCTAGGTGACGAGGCTCAAGTGGAATCTTGTTTCGGTCCGTTTGGAGATAGTGTTAGTGTCAGTGCAAGATAGGTGCACGGTTTGGGCCAAACAAGGCTCAGAGAGGCTCAAGTGGAATCTTGTTTCGGTCCGTTTGGAGATAGTCTTAGTATTAGTGCAAGACAGGTGCACGGTTTGTTCTAAACAAAGCTCGGAAATCATTTTGACCGCACCCGATAGAACTCCTAGGTGACGAGGCTCAAGTGGAATCTTGTTTCGGTCCGTTTGGATATAGTGTTAGTATTAGTGCAAGATATGTGCACGGATTGTGCCAAACGTACCATAGGCTCAGAAATCGTTTTGGACGCACCCGATGGTACTCCTAGGTGACGAGGCTCAAGTGGAATCTTGTTTCGGTCCGTTTGGAGATAGTGTTAGTATTAGTGCAAGACAGGTGCACGGTCTGTTCCAAACAAGGCTCAGAAATCATTTTGACTACACCCGATAGAACTCCTAGGTGATGAGGCTCAAGTGGAATCTTGTTTCGGTCCGTTTGGAGATAGTCTTAGTATTAGTGCAAGACAGGTGCACGGTTTGTTCCAAACAAAGCTCGGAAATCATTTTGACCGCACCCGATAGAACTCCTAGGTGACGAGGCTCAAGTGGAATCTCGTTTCGGTCCGTTTGGATATAGTGTTAGTATTAGTGCAAGATATGTGCACGGTTTGTAACAAACGTAACATAGGCTCAGAAATCGTTTTGCACGCACCCGATGGTACTACTAGGTGACGAGGCTCAAGTGGAATCTTGTTTCGGTCCATTTGGAGATAGTGTTAGTATTAGTGCAAGACAGGTGCACGGTTTGTTCCAAACAAGGCTCGAAAATCATTTTGACCGCACCCGATAGAACTCCTAGGTGACGAGGCTCAAGTGGAATCTCGTTTCGGTCCGTTTGGATATAGTGTTAGTATTAGTGAAAGATAGGTGCACGGTCCGTGCCAAACGTACCATAGGCCCAGAAATCGTTTTGGACGCACCATATGATACTCCTAGGTGACGAGGCTCAAGTGGAATCTTGTTTCGGTCCGTTTGGATATCATGTTAGTATTAGTGCATGATATGTGGACGGTTTGTAACAAACGTAACATAGGCTTAGAAATCGTTTTGCACGCACCCGATGGTACTCCTAGGTGACGAGGCTCAAGTGGAATCTTGTTTCGGTCCGTTTGGAGATAGTGTTAGTATCAGTGCAAGATAGGTGCACGGTTTGGGCCAAACAAGGCTCAGAGAGGCTCAAGTGGAGTCTTGTTTCGGTCCGTTTGGAGATAGTCTTAGTATTAGTGCAAGACAGGTGCACGATTTGTTCCAAACAAAGCTCGGAAATCATTTTGACCGCACCCGATAGAACTCCTAGGTGACGAGGCTCAAGTGGAATCTTGTTTCGGTCCGTTTGGATATAGTGTTAGTATTAGTGCAAGATATGTGCCCGGTTTGTAACAAACGTAACATAGGCTCAGAAATCATTTTGCACGCACCCGATGGTACTCCTAGGTGACGAGGCTCAAGTGGATTCTTGTTTCGGTCCGTTTGGAGATAGTGTTAGTATCAGTGCAAGATAGGTGCACGGTTTGTGCCAAACAAGGCTCGGAAATCATTTCGGAAGCACGCGATGGAACTCCTAGATGACGAGGCTCAAGTGGAATCTTGTTTCGGTCCATTTGGAGATAGTGTTAGTATTAGTGCAAGACAGGTGCACGGTTTGTTCCAAACAAGGCTCGGAAATCATTTTGACCGCACCCGGAAGAACTCCTAGGTGACGAGGCTCAAGTGGAATCTCGTTTCGGTCCATTTGGATATAGTGTTAGTATTCGTGCAAGACAGGTGCACGGTTTGTTCCAAACAAAGCTCGGAAATCATTTTGACCGCACCCGATAGAACTCCTAGGTGACGAGGCTCAAGTGGAATCTCGTTTCGGTCCGTTTGGATATAGTGTTAGTATTAGTGCAAGATATGTGCACGGTTTGTAACAAACGTAACATAGGCTCAGAAATTGTTTTGCACGCACCCGATGGTACTCCTAGGTGACGAGGCTCAAGTGGAATCTTGTTTCGGTCCATTTGGATATAGTTTTAGTATTCATGCAAGACAGGTGCACGGTTTGTTCCAAACAAAGCTCGGAAATCATTTTGACCGCACCCGATAGAACTCCTAGGTGATGAGGCTCAAGTGGAATCTCGTTTCGGTCCGTTTGGATATAGTGTTAGTATTAGTGCAAGATATGTGCACGGTTTGTAACAAACGTAACATAGGCTCAGAAATTGTTTTGCACGCACCCGATGGTACTCCTAGGTGATGAGGCTCAAGTGGAATCTTGTTTCGGTCCGTTTGGAGATAGTGTTAGTATTAGTGCAAGATAGGTGCACGGTTTGTTCCAAACAAGGCTCGAAAATCATTTTGACCGCACCCGATAGAACTCCTAGGTGACGAGGCTCAAGTGGAATCTCGTTTCGGTCCGTTTGGATATAGTGTTAGTATTAGTGAAAGATAGGTGCACGGTCTGTGCCAAACGTACCGTAGGCCCAGAAATCGTTTTGGACGCACCCGATGATACTCCTAGGTGACGAGGCTCAAGTGGAATCTTGTTTCGGTCCGTTTGGAGATAGTGTTAGTCTCAGTGCAAGAGAGGTGCACGGTTTGTGCCAAACAAGTCTCGGAAATCATTTCGGAAGCACCCAATGGAACTCCTAGATGACGAGGCTCAAGTGGAATCTCGTTTCGGTCCGTTTGGAGATAGTGTTAGTATTAGTGCAAGACAGGTGCACGGTTTGTTCCAAACAAGGCTCGGAAATCATTTTGACCGCACTCGATAGAACTCCTAGGTGACGAGGCTCAAGTGGAATCTTGTTTCGGTCCGTTTGGATATAGTGTTAGTATTAGTGCAAGATATGTGCACGGTTTGTAACAAACGTAACATAGGCTCAGAAATCATTTTGCACGCACCCAATGGTACTCCTAGGTGACGAGGCTCAAGTGGAATCTTGTTTCGGTCCGTTTGGAGTTAGTGTTAGTATTAGTGCAAGATAGGTGCACGGTTTGTTCCAAACAAGGCTCGTAAATCATTTTGACTGCACCCGATAGAACTCCTAGGTGACGAGGCTCAAGTGGAATCTCGTTTCGGTCCGTTTGGATATCGTGTTAGTATTAGTGCATGATATGTGGACGGTTTGTAACAAACGTAACATAGGCTTAGAAATCATTTTGCACGCACCCGATGGTACTCCTAGGTGACGAGGCTCAAGTGGAATCTTGTTTCGGTCCGTTTGGAGATTGTGTTAGTATCAGTGCAAGATAGGTGCACGGTTTGTGCCAAACAAGGCTCAGAGAGGCTCAAGTGGAATCTTATTTCGGTCCGTTTGGAGATAGTCTTAGTATTAGTGCAAGACAGGTGCACGGTTTGTTCCAAACAAAGCTCGAAAATCATTTTGACCGCACCCGATAGAACTCCTAGGTGACGAGGCTCAAGTGGAATCTTGTTTCGGTCCGTTTGGATATAGTGTTAGTATTAGTGCAAGATATGTGCACGGTTTGTGCCAAACGTACCATAGGCTCAGAAATCGTTTTGGACGCACCCGATGGTACTCCTAGGTGACGAGGCTCAAGTGGAATCTTGTTTCGGTCCATTTTGAGATAGTGTTAGTATTAGTGCAAGACAGGTGCACGGTTTGTTCCAAACAAGGCTCAGAAATCATTTTGACTACACCCGATGGTACTCCTAGGTGACGAGGCTCAAGTTGAATCTTGTTTCGGTCCGTTTGGAGATAGTCTTAGTATTAGTGCAAGATAGGTGCACGGTTTGTTCCAAACAAGGCTCGGAAATCATTTTGACCGCACTCGATAGAACTCCTAGGTGACGAGGCTCAAGTGGAATCTCGTTTCGGTCCATTTGGATATAGTGTTAGTATTAGTGCAAGATATGTGCACGGTTTGTAACAAACGTAACATAGGCTCAAAAATCATTTTGCACGCACCCGATGGTACTCCTAGGTGACGAGGCTCAAGTGGAATCTTGTTTCGGTCCGTTTGGAGTTAGTGTTAGTATTAGTGCAAGATAGGTGCACGGTTTGTTCCAAACAAGGCTCGGAAATCATTTTGACTGCACCCGATAGAACTCCTAGGTGACGAGGCTCAAGTGGAATCTCGTTTCGGTCCGTTTGGATATCGTGTTAGTATTAGTGCATGATATGTGGACGGTTTGTAACAAACGTAACATAGGCTTAGAAATCGTTTTGCACGCACCCGATGGTACTCCTAGGTGACGAGGCTCAAGTGGAATCTTGTTTCGGTCCGTTTGGAGATAGTGTTAGTGTCAGTGCAAGATAGGTGCACGGTTTGGGCCAAACAAGGCTCAGAGAGGCTCAAGTGGAATCTTGTTTCGGTCCGTTTGGAGATAGTCTTAGTATTAGTGCAAGACAGGTGCACGGTTTGTTCTAAACAAAGCTCGGAAATCATTTTGACCGCACCCGATAGAACTCCTAGGTGACGAGGCTCAAGTGGAATCTTGTTTCGGTCCGTTTGGATATAGTGTTAGTATTAGTGCAAGATATGTGCACGGATTGTGCCAAACGTACCATAGGCTCAGAAATCGTTTTGGACGCACCCGATGGTACTCCTAGGTGACGAGGCTCAAGTGGAATCTTGTTTCGGTCCGTTTGGAGATAGTGTTAGTATTAGTGCAAGACAGGTGCACGGTCTGTTCCAAACAAGGCTCAGAAATCATTTTGACTACACCCGATAGAACTCCTAGGTGATGAGGCTCAAGTGGAATCTTGTTTCGGTCCGTTTGGAGATAGTCTTAGTATTAGTGCAAGACAGGTGCACGGTTTGTTCCAAACAAAGCTCGGAAATCATTTTGACCGCACCCGATAGAACTCCTAGGTGACGAGGCTCAAGTGGAATCTCGTTTCGGTCCGTTTGGATATAGTGTTAGTATTAGTGCAAGATATGTGCACGGTTTGTAACAAACGTAACATAGGCTCAGAAATCGTTTTGCACGCACCCGATGGTACTACTAGGTGACGAGGCTCAAGTGGAATCTTGTTTCGGTCCATTTGGAGATAGTGTTAGTATTAGTGCAAGACAGGTGCACGGTTTGTTCCAAACAAGGCTCGAAAATCATTTTGACCGCACCCGATAGAACTCCTAGGTGACGAGGCTCAAGTGGAATCTCGTTTCGGTCCGTTTGGATATAGTGTTAGTATTAGTGAAAGATAGGTGCACGGTCCGTGCCAAACGTACCATAGGCCCAGAAATCGTTTTGGACGCACCATATGATACTCCTAGGTGACGAGGCTCAAGTGGAATCTTGTTTCGGTCCGTTTGGATATCATGTTAGTATTAGTGCATGATATGTGGACGGTTTGTAACAAACGTAACATAGGCTTAGAAATCGTTTTGCACGCACCCGATGGTACTCCTAGGTGACGAGGCTCAAGTGGAATCTTGTTTCGGTCCGTTTGGAGATAGTGTTAGTATCAGTGCAAGATAGGTGCACGGTTTGGGCCAAACAAGGCTCAGAGAGGCTCAAGTGGAGTCTTGTTTCGGTCCGTTTGGAGATAGTCTTAGTATTAGTGCAAGACAGGTGCACGATTTGTTCCAAACAAAGCTCGGAAATCATTTTGACCGCACCCGATAGAACTCCTAGGTGACGAGGCTCAAGTGGAATCTTGTTTCGGTCCGTTTGGATATAGTGTTAGTATTAGTGCAAGATATGTGCACGGATTGTGCCAAACGTGCCATAGGCTCAGAAATCGTTTTGGACGCACCCGATGGTACTCCTAGGTGACGAGGCTCAAGTGGAATCTTGTTTCGGTCCGTTTGGAGATAGTGTTAGTATTAGTGCAAGACAGGTGCACGGTTTGTTCCAAACAAGGCTCAGAAATCATTTTGACTACACCCGATAGAACTCCTAGGTGACGAGGCTCAAGTGGAATCTTGTTTCGGTCCGTTTGGAGATAGTGTTAGTATCAGTGCAAGATAGGTGCACGGTTTGGGCCAAACAAGGCTCAGAGAGGCTCAAGTGGAGTCTTGTTTCGGTCCGTTTGGAGATAGTCTTAGTATTAGTGCAAGACAGGTGCACGATTTGTTCCAAACAAAGCTCAGAAATCATTTTGACCGCACCCGATAGAACTCCTAGGTGACGAGGCTCAAGTGGAATCTTGTTTCGGTCCGTTTGGATATAGTGTTAGTATTAGTGCAAGATATGTGCACGGATTGTGCCAAACGTACCATAGGCTCAGAAATCGTTTTGGACGCACCCGATGGTACTCCTAGGTGACGAGGCTCAAGTGGAATCTTGTTTCGGTCCGTTTGGAGATAGTGTTAGTATTAGTGCAAGACAGGTGCACGGTTTGTTCCAAACAAGGCTCAGAAATCATTTTGACTACACCCGATAGAACTCCTAGGTGACGAGGCTCAAGTGGAATCTTGTTTCGGTCCGTTTGGAGATAGTCTTAGTATTAGTGCAAGACAGGTGCACGGTTTGTTCCAAACAAAGCTCGGAAATCATTTTGACCGCACCCGATAGAACTCCTAGGTGACGAGGCTCAAGTGGAATCTCGTTTCGGTCCGTTTGGATATAGTGTTAGTATTAGTGCAAGATATGTGCACGGTTTGTAACAAACGTAACATAGGCTCAGAAATCGTTTTGCACGCACCCGATGGTACTACTAGGTGACGAGGCTCAAGTGGAATCTTGTTTCGGTCCATTTGGAGATAGTGTTAGTATTGGTGCAAGACAGGTGCACGGTTTTTTCCAAACAAGGCTCGAAAATCATTTTGACCGCACCCGATAGAACTCCTAGGTGACGAGGCTTAAGTGGAATCTCGTTTCAGTCCGTTTGGATATAGTGTTAGTATTAGTGAAAGATAGGTGCACGGTCTGTGCCAAACGTACCATAGGCCCAGAAATCGTTTTGGACGCACCATATGATACTCCTAGGTGACGAGGCTCAAGTGGAATCTTGTTTCGGTCCGTTTGGATATCGTGTTAGAATTAGTGCATGATATGTGGACGGTTTGTAACAAACGTAACATAGGCTTAGAAATCGTTTTGCACACACCCGATGGTACTCCTAGGTGACGAGGCTCAAGTGGAATCTTGTTTCGGTCCGTTTGGAGATAGTGTTAGTATCAGTGCAAGATAGGTGCACGGTTTGGGCCAAACAAGGCTCAGAGAGGCTCAAGTGGAATCTTGTTTCGGTCCGTTTGGAGATAGTCTTAGTATTAGTGCAAGACAGGTGCACGGTTTGTTCCAAACAAAGCTCGGAAATCATTTTGACCGCACCCGATAGAACTCCTAGGTGACGAGGCTCAAGTGGAATCTTGTTTCGGTCCGTTTGGATATAGTGTTAGTATTAGTGCAAGATATGTGCACGGATTGTGCCAAACGTACCATAGGCTCAGAAATCGTTTTGGACGCACCCGATGGTACTCCTAGGTGACGAGGCTCAAGTGGAATCTTGTTTCGGTCCGTTTGGAGATAGTGTTAGTATTAGTGCAAGACAGGTGCACGGTTTGTTCCAAACAAGGCTCAGAAATCATTTTGACTACACCCGATAGAACTCCTAGGTGACGAGGCTCAAGTGGAATCTTGTTTCGGTCCGTTTGGAGATAGTCTTAGTATTAGTGCAAGACAGGTGCACGGTTTGTTCCAAACAAAGCTCGGAAATCATTTTGACCGCACCCGATAGAACTCCTAGGTGACGAGGCTCAAGTGGAATCTCGTTTCGGTCCGTTTGGATATAGTGTTAGTATTAGTGCAAGATATGTGCACGGTTTGTAACAAACGTAACATAGGCTCAGAAATCGTTTTGCACGCACCCGATGGTACTACTAGGTGACGAGGCTCAAGTGGAATCTTGTTTCGGTCCATTTGGAGATAGTGTTAGTATTGGTGCAAGACAGGTGCACGGTTTGTTCCAAACAAGGCTCGAAAATCATTTTGACCGCACCCGATAGAACTCCTAGGTGACGAGGCTCAAGTGGAATCTCGTTTCGGTCCGTTTGGATATAGTGTTAGTATTAGTGAAAGATAGGTGCACGGTCTGTGCCAAACGTACCATAGGCCCAGAAATCGTTTTGGACGCACCATATGATACTCCTAGGTGACGAGGCTCAAGTGGAATCTTGTTTCGGTCCGTTTGGATATCGTGTTAGTATTAGTGCATGATATGTGGATGGTTTGTAACAAACGTAACATAGGCTTAGAAATCGTTTTGCACGCACCCGATGGTACTCCTAGGTGACGAGGCTCAAGTGGAATCTTGTTTCGGTCCGTTTGGAGATAGTGTTAGTATCAGTGCAAGATAGGTGCACGGTTTGGGCCAAACAAGGCTCAGAGAGGGTCAAGTGGAATCTTGTTTCGGTCCGTTTGGAGATAGTCTTAGTATTAGTGCAAGACAGGTGCACGGTTTGTTCCAAACAAAGCTCGGAAATCATTTTGACCGCACCCGATAGAACTCCTAGGTGACGAGGCTCAAGTGGAATCTTGTTTCGGTCCGTTTGGATATAGTGTTAGTATTAGTGCAAGATATGTGCACGGATTGTGCCAAACGTACCATAGGCTCAGAAATCGTTTTGGACGCACCCGATGGTACTCCTAGGTGACGAGGCTCAAGTGGAATCTTGTTTCGGTCCGTTTGGAGATAGTGTTAGTATTAGTGCAAGACAGGTGCACGGTTTGTTCCAAACAAGGCTCAGAAATCATTTTGACTACACCCGATAGAACTCCTAGGTGACGAGGCTCAAGTGGAATCTTGTTTCGGTCCGTTTGGAGATAGTCTTAGTATTAGTGCAAGACAGGTGCACGGTTTGTTCCAAACAAAGCTCGGAAATCATTTTGACCGCACCCGATAGAACTCCTAGGTGACGAGGCTCAAGTGGAATCTTGTTTCGGTCCGTTTGGATATCATGTTAGTATTAGTGCATGATATGTGGACGGTTTGTAACAAACGTAACATAGGCTTAGAAATCGTTTTGCACGCACCCGATGGTACTCCTAGGTGACGAGGCTCAAGTGGAATCTTGTTTCGGTCCGTTTGGAGATAGTGTTAGTATCAGTGCAAGATAGGTGCACGGTTTGGGCCAAACAAGGCTCAGAGAGGCTCAAGTGGAGTCTTGTTTCGGTCCGTTTGGAGATAGTCTTAGTATTAGTGCAAGACAGGTGCACGATTTGTTCCAAACAAAGCTCGGAAATCATTTTGACCGCACCCGATAGAACTCCTAGGTGACGAGGCTCAAGTGGAATCTTGTTTCGGTCCGTTTGGATATAGTGTTAGTATTAGTGCAAGATATGTGCACGGATTGTGCCAAACGTGCCATAGGCTCAGAAATCGTTTTGGACGCACCCGATGGTACTCCTAGGTGACGAGGCTCAAGTGGAATCTTGTTTCGGTCCGTTTGGAGATAGTGTTAGTATTAGTGCAAGACAGGTGCACGGTTTGTTCCAAACAAGGCTCAGAAATCATTTTGACTACACCCGATAGAACTCCTAGGTGACGAGGCTCAAGTGGAATCTTGTTTCGGTCCGTTTGGAGATAGTGTTAGTATCAGTGCAAGATAGGTGCACGGTTTGGGCCAAACAAGGCTCAGAGAGGCTCAAGTGGAGTCTTGTTTCGGTCCGTTTGGAGATAGTCTTAGTATTAGTGCAAGACAGGTGCACGATTTGTTCCAAACAAAGCTCAGAAATCATTTTGACCGCACCCGATAGAACTCCTAGGTGACGAGGCTCAAGTGGAATCTTGTTTCGGTCCGTTTGGATATAGTGTTAGTATTAGTGCAAGATATGTGCACGGATTGTGCCAAACGTACCATAGGCTCAGAAATCGTTTTGGACGCACCCGATGGTACTCCTAGGTGACGAGGCTCAAGTGGAATCTTGTTTCGGTCCGTTTGGAGATAGTGTTAGTATTAGTGCAAGATAGGTGCACGGTTTGTTCCAAACAAGGCTCAGAAATCATTTTGACTACACCCGATAGAACTCCTAGGTGACGAGGCTCAAGTGGAATCTTGTTTCGGTCCGTTTGGAGATAGTCTTAGTATTAGTGCAAGACAGGTGCACGGTTTGTTCCAAACAAAGCTCGGAAATCATTTTGACCGCACCCGATAGAACTCCTAGGTGACGAGGCTCAAGTGGAATCTCGTTTCGGTCCGTTTGGATATAGTGTTAGTATTAGTGCAAGATATGTGCACGGTTTGTAACAAACGTAACATAGGCTCAGAAATCGTTTTGCACGCACCCGATGGTACTACTAGGTGACGAGGCTCAAGTGGAATCTTGTTTCGGTCCATTTGGAGATAGTGTTAGTATTGGTGCAAGACAGGTGCACGGTTTTTTCCAAACAAGGCTCGAAAATCATTTTGACCGCACCCGATAGAACTCCTAGGTGACGAGGCTTAAGTGGAATCTCGTTTCAGTCCGTTTGGATATAGTGTTAGTATTAGTGAAAGATAGGTGCACGGTCTGTGCCAAACGTACCATAGGCCCAGAAATCGTTTTGGACGCACCATATGATACTCCTAGGTGACGAGGCTCAAGTGGAATCTTGTTTCGGTCCGTTTGGATATCGTGTTAGAATTAGTGCATGATATGTGGACGGTTTGTAACAAACGTAACATAGGCTTAGAAATCGTTTTGCACACACCCGATGGTACTCCTAGGTGACGAGGCTCAAGTGGAATCTTGTTTCGGTCCGTTTGGAGATAGTGTTAGTATCAGTGCAAGATAGGTGCACGGTTTGGGCCAAACAAGGCTCAGAGAGGCTCAAGTGGAATCTTGTTTCGGTCCGTTTGGAGATAGTCTTAGTATTAGAGCAAGACAGGTGCACGGTTTGTTCCAAACAAAGCTCGGAAATCATTTTGACCGCACCCGATAGAACTCCTAGGTGACGAGGCTCAAGTGGAATCTTGTTTCGGTCCGTTTGGATATAGTGTTAGTATTAGTGCAAGATATGTGCACGGATTGTGCCAAACGTACCATAGGCTCAGAAATCGTTTTGGACGCACCCGATGGTACTCCTAGGTGACGAGGCTCAAGTGGAATCTTGTTTCGGTCCGTTTGGAGATAGTGTTAGTATTAGTGCAAGACAGGTGCACGGTTTGTTCCAAACAAGGCTCAGAAATCATTTTGACTACACCCGATAGAACTCCTAGGTGACGAGGCTCAAGTGGAATCTTGTTTCGGTCCGTTTGGAGATAGTCTTAGTATTAGTGCAAGACAGGTGCACGGTTTGTTCCAAACAAAGCTCGGAAATCATTTTGACCGCACCCGATAGAACTCCTAGGTGACGAGGCTCAAGTGGAATCTCGTTTCGGTCCGTTTGGATATAGTGTTAGTATTAGTGCAAGATATGTGCACGGTTTGTAACAAACGTAACATAGGCTCAGAAATCGTTTTGCACGCACCCGATGGTACTACTAGGTGACGAGGCTCAAGTGGAATCTTGTTTCGGTCCATTTGGAGATAGTGTTAGTATTGGTGCAAGACAGGTGCACGGTTTGTTCCAAACAAGGCTCGAAAATCATTTTGACCGCACCCGATAGAACTCCTAGGTGACGAGGCTCAAGTGGAATCTCGTTTCGGTCCGTTTGGATATAGTGTTAGTATTAGTGAAAGATAGGTGCACGGTCTGTGCCAAACGTACCATAGGCCCAGAAATCGTTTTGGACGCACCATATGATACTCCTAGGTGACGAGGCTCAAGTGGAATCTTGTTTCGGTCCGTTTGGATATCGTGTTAGTATTAGTGCATGATATGTGGATGGTTTGTAACAAACGTAACATAGGCTTAGAAATCGTTTTGCACGCACCCGATGGTACTCCTAGGTGACGAGGCTCAAGTGGAATCTTGTTTCGGTCCGTTTGGAGATAGTGTTAGTATCAGTGCAAGATAGGTGCACGGTTTGGGCCAAACAAGGCTCAGAGAGGGTCAAGTGGAATCTTGTTTCGGTCCGTTTGGAGATAGTCTTAGTATTAGTGCAAGACAGGTGCACGGTTTGTTCCAAACAAAGCTCGGAAATCATTTTGACCGCACCCGATAGAACTCCTAGGTGACGAGGCTCAAGTGGAATCTTGTTTCGGTCCGTTTGGATATAGTGTTAGTATTAGTGCAAGATATGTGCACGGATTGTGCCAAACGTACCATAGGCTCAGAAATCATTTTGGACGCACCCGATGGTACTCCTAGGTGACGAGGCTCAAGTGGAATCTTGTTTCGGTCCGTTTGGAGATAGTGTTAGTATTAGTGCAAGACAGGTGCACGGTTTGTTCCAAACAAGGCTCAGAAATCATTTTGACTACACCCGATAGAACTCCTAGGTGATGAGGCTCAAGTGGAATCTTGTTTCGGTCCGTTTGGAGATAGTCTTAGTATTAGTGCAAGACAGGTGCACGGTTTGTTCCAAACAAAGCTCGGAAATCATTTTGACCGCACCCGATAGAACTCCTAGGTGACGAGGCTCAAGTGGAATCTCGTTTCAGTCCGTTTGGATATAGTGTTAGTATTAGTGCAAGATATGTGCACGGTTTGTAACAAACGTAACATAGGCTCAGAAATCGTTTTGCACGCACCCGATGGTACTACTAGGTGACGAGGCTCAAGTGGAATCTTGTTTCGGTCCATTTGGAGATAGTGTTAGTATTAGTGCAAGACAGGTGCACGGTTTGTTCCAAACAAGGCTCGAAAATCATTTTGATCGCACCCGATAGAACTCCTAGGTGACGAGGCTCAAGTGGAATCTTGTTTCGGTCCGTTTGGATATAGTGTTAGTATTAGTGAAAGATAGGTGCACGGTCTGTGCCAAACGTACCATAGGCCCAGAAATCGTTTTGGACGCACCATATGATACTCCTAGGTGATGAGGCTCAAGTGGAATCTTGTTTCGGTCCGTTTGGATATCGTGTTAGTATTAGTGCATGATATGTGGACGGTTTGTAACAAACGTAACATAGGCTTAGAAATCGTTTTGCACGCACCCGATGGTACTCCTAGGTGACGAGGCTCAAGTGGAATCTTGTTTCGGTCCGTTTGGAGATAGTGTTAGTATCAGTGCAAGATAGGTGCACGGTTTGGGCCAAACAAGGCTCAGAGAGGCTCAAGTGGAATCTTGTTTCGGTCCGTTTGGAGATAGTCTTAGTATTAGTGCAAGACAGGTGCACGGTTTGTTCCAAACAAAGCTCGAAAATCATTTTGACCGCACCCGATAGAACTCCTAGGTGACGAGGCTCAAGTGGAATCTTGTTTCGGTCCGTTTGGATATAGTGTTAGTATTAGTGCAAGATATGTGCACGGATTGTGCCAAACGTACCATAGGCTCATAAATCGTTTTGGACGCACCCGATGGTACTCCTAGGTGACGAGGCTCAAGTGGAATCTTGTTTCGGTCCGTTTGGAGATAGTGTTAGTATTAGTGCAAGACAGGTGCACGGTTTGTTCCAAACAAGGCTCAGAAATCATTTTGACTACACCCGATAGAACTCCTAGGTGATGAGGCTCAAGTGGAATCTTGTTTCGGTCCGTTTGGAGATAGTCTTAGTATTAGTGCAAGACAGGTGCACGGTTTGTTCCAAACAAAGCTCGGAAATCATTTTGACCGCACCCGATAGAACTCCTAGGTGACGAGGCTCAAGTGGAATCTCGTTTCGGTCCGTTTGGATATAGTGTTAGTATTAGTGCAAGATATGTGCACGGTTTGTAACAAACGTAACATAGGCTCAGAAATTGTTTTGCACGCACCCGATGGTACTACTAGGTGACGAGGCTCAAGTGGAATGTTGTTTCGGTCCATTTGGAGATAGTGTTAGTATTAGTGCAAGACAGGTGCACGGTTTGATCCAAACAAGGCTCGAAAATCATTTTGACCACACCCGATAGAACTCCTAGGTGACGAGGCTCAAGTGGAATCTCGTTTCGGTCCGTTTGGATATAGTGTTAGTATTAGTGAAAGATAGGTGCACGGTCTGTGCCAAACGTACCATAGGCCCAGAAATCGTTTTGGACGCACCATATGATACTCCTAGGTGACGAGGCTCAAGTGGAATCTTGTTTCGGTCTGTTTGGAGATAGTGTTAGTCTCAGTGCAAGAGAGGTGCACGGTTTGTGCCAAACAAGTCTCGGAAATCATTTCAGAAGCACCCGATGGAACTCCTAGATGACGAGGCTCAAGTGGAATCTCGTTTCGGTCTGTTTGGAGATAGTCTTAGTATTAGTGCAAGACAGGTGCACGGTTTGTTCCAAACAAGGCTCGGAAATCATTTTGACCGCACCCGATAGAACTCCTAGGTGACGAGGCTCAAGTGGAATCTTGTTTCGGTCCGTTTGGATATAGTGTTAGTATTAGTGCAAGATATGTGCACGGTTTGTAACAAACGTAACATAGGCTCAGAAATTGTTTTGCACGCACCCGATGGTACTCCTAGGTGACGAGGCTCAAGTGGAATCTTGTTTTGGTCCATTTGGAGTTAGTGCAAGTATTAGTGCAAGATAGGTGCACGGTTTGTTCCAAACAAGGCTCGGAAATTATTTTGACCGCACCCGATAGAACTCCTAGGTGACGAGGCTCAAGTGAAATCTCGTTTCGGTCCGTTTGGATATAGTGTTAGTATTAGTGCAAGATAGGTGCACGGTTTGTGCCAAACGTACCATAGGCTCAGAAATCATTTTGGACGCACCCGATTGTACTCCTAGGTGACAAGGCTCAAGTGGAATCTCATTTCGGTACGTTTGGAGATAGTGTTAGTATCAATGCAAGATAGGTGCACGGTTTGTGCCAAACAAGGCTCGGAAATCATTTCAGAAGCACCCGATGGAACTCCTAGGTGACGAGGCTCAAGTGGAATCTTGTTTCGGTCTGTTTGGAGATAGTGTTAGTATTAGTGCAAGACAGGTGCACGGTTTGTTCCAAACAAGGCTCGGAAATCATTTTGACCGCACCCAATAGAACTCCTAGGTGACAAGGCTCAAGTGGAATCTCGTTTCGGTCCGTTTGGGTATAGTGTTAGTATTAGTGCAAGATATGTGCACGGTTTGTAACAAACGTAACATAGGCTCAGAAATCATTTTGCACGCACCCGATGGTACTCCTAGGTGACGAGGCTCAAGTGGAATCTTGTTTCGGTCCGTTTGGAGTTAGTGTTAGTATTAGTGCAAGATAGGTGCACGGTTTGTTCCAAACGTGGCTCAGAAATTATTTTGACCGCACCCGATAGAACTCCTAGGTGACGAGGCTCAAGTGGAATCTCGTTTCGCTCTATTTGGATATAGTGTTAGTATTAGTGTAAGATAGGTGCACGGTCTGTGCCAAACGTACCATAGGCTCAGAAATCGTTTTGGACGCACCTGATGGTACTCCTAGGTGACGAGGCTCAAGTGGAATCTTGTTTCGGTCTGTTAGGAGATAGTGTTAGTATCAGTGCAAGATAGGTGCACGATTTGTGCCAAACAAGGCTCGGAAATCATTTCGGAAGCACCCGATGGAACTCCTAGATGACGAGGCTCAAGTGGAATCTTATTTTGGTCTGTTTGGAGATAGTATTAGTATTAGTGCAAGACAGGTGCACGGTTTGTTCCAAACAAGGCTCGGAAATCATTTTGACCGCACCCGATAGAACTCCTAGGTGACGAGGCTCAAGTGGAATCTCGTTTCGGTCCATTTGGATATAGTGTTAGTATTAGTGCAAGATATGTGCACGGTTTGTAACAAACGTAACATAGGCTCAGAAATCGTTTTGCACGCACCTGACGGTACTCCAAGGTGACGAGGCTTAAGTGGAATCTTGTTTCAGTCCGTTTGGAGATAGTGTTAGTATCAGTGCAAGATAGGTGCATGGTTTTGCCAAGCAAGGCTCGGAAATCATTTCGGAAGCACCCGATGGAACTCCTAGATGACGAGGCTCAACTGGAATCTTGTTTCGGTCCGTTTGGAGATAGTGTTAGTATTAGTGCAAGACAGGTGCAGTGTTTGTTCCAAACAAGGCTCGGAAATCATTTTGACTGCACCCGATAGAACTCCTAGGTGACGAGGCTCAAGTGAAATCTCGTTCCGGTCCGTTTGAATATAGTGTTAGTATTAGTGCAAGATATGTGCACGGTTTGTAACAAATGTAACATAGGCTCAGAAATCGTTTTGCACGCACCCGATGGTACTCCTAGGTGATGAGGCTCAAGTGGAATCTTGTTTTGGTCCGTTTGGAGATAGTGTTAGTATCAGTGCAAGATAGGTGCATGGTTTGTGCCAAACAAGGCTCGGAAATCATTTCGGAAGCACGCGATGGAACTCGTAGATGACGAGGCTCAAGTGGAATCTTGTTTCGGTCCATTTGGAGATAGTGTTAGTATTAGTGCAAGACAGGTGCACAGTTTGTTCCAAACAAGGCTCGGAAATCATTTTGACCGCACCTAATAGAACTCCTAGGTGACGAGGCTCAAGTGGAATCTCGTTTCGGTCCATTTGGATATAGTGTTAGTATTAGTGCAAGATATGTGGACGGTTTGTAACAAACGTAACATAGGCTCAGAAATTGTTTTGCACGCACCCAATGGTACTCCTAGGTGACGAGGCTCAAGTGGAATCTCGTTTCGGTCCATTTGGATATAGTGTTAGTATTAGTGCAAGATATGTGCACGGTTTGTAACAAACGTAACATAGGCTTAGAAATCGTTTTGCACGCACCGGATGGTACTCCTAGGTGATGAGGCTCAAGTGGAATCTTGTTTTGGTCCGTTTGGAGATAGTGTTAGTATTAGTGCAAGACAGGTGCACGGTTTGTTCCAAACAAGGCTCGAAAATCATTTTGACCGCACCCGATAGAACTCCTAGGTGACGAGGCTCAAGTGGAATCTCGTTTTGGTCCATTTGGATATAGTGTTAGTATTAGTGCAAGATAGGTGCATGGTCCGTGCTAAACGTACCATAGGCCTAGAAATCATTTGGACGCACCCGATGATACTCCTAGGTGACGAGGCTCAAGTGGAATCTTGTTTCGGTCCATTTGGAGATAGTGTTAGTATCAGTGCAAGAGAGGTGCACGGTGTGTGCCAAACAAGTCTCGGAAATCATTTCGGAAGCACCCGATGGAACTCCTAGATGATGAGGCTCAAGTGGAATCTCGTTTCGGTCCGTTTGGAGATAGTGTTAGTATTAGTGCAAGATAGGTGCACGGTTTGTTCCAAACAAAGCTCGGAAATCATTTTGACCGCACCCGATAGAACTACTAGGTGACGAGGCTCAAGTGGAATCTCATTTCGGTCCGTTTGGATATAGTGTTAGTATTAGTGCAAGATATGTGCACGGTTTGTAACAAACATAACATAGGCTCAGAAATCATTTTGCACGCACCCGATGGTACTCCTAGGTGACGAGGCTCAAGTGGAATCTTGTTTCGGTCTGTTTGGATTTAGTGTTAGTATTAGTGCAAGATAGGTGCACGGTTTGTTCCAAACAAGGCTCGGAAATTATTTTGACCGCACCCGATAGAACTCCTAGGTGACGAGGCTCAAGTGGAATCTTGTTTCGGTCCGTTTGGATATCGTGTTAGTATTAGTGCATGATATGTTGATGGTTTGTAACAAACGTAACATAGGCTTAGAAATCGTTTTGCACGCACCCGATGGTACTCCTAGGTGACGAGGCTCAAGTGGAATCTTGTTTCGGTCCGTTTGGAGATAGTGTTAGTATCAGTGCAAGATAGGTGCACGGTTTGTGCCAAACAAGGCTCAGAGAGGCTCAAGTGGAATCTTGTTTCGGCCCGTTTGGAGATAGTCTTAGTATTAGTGCAAGACAGGTGCACGGTTTGTTCCAAACAAAGCTCGGAAATCATTTTGACCGCACCCGATAGAACTCCTAGGTGACGAGGCTCAAGTGGAATCTTGTTTCGGTCCGTTTGGATATAGTGTTAGTATTAGTGCAAGATATGTGCACGGTTTGTGCCAAACGTACCATAGGCTCAGAAATCGTTTTGGACGCACCCGATGGTACTCCTAGGTGACGAGGCTCAAGTGGAATCTTGTTTCGGTCCGTTTGGAGATAGTGTTAGTATTAGTGCAAGACAGGTGCACGGTTTGTTCCAAACAAGGCTCAGAAATCATTTTGACTACACCCGATAGAACTCCTAGGTGACGAGGCTCAAGTGGAATCTTGTTTCGGTCCGTTTGGATATAGTCTTAGTATTAGTGCAAGACAGGTGCACGGTTTGTTCCAAACAAGGCTCGGAAATCATTTTGACCGCACTCGATAGAACTCCTAGGTGACGAGGCTCAAGTGGAATCTCGTTTCGGTCCGTTTGGATATAGTGTTAGTATTAGTGCAAGATATGTGCACGGTTTGTAACAAACGTAACATAGGCTCAGAAATCATTTTGCACACACCCGATGGTACTCCTAGGTGATGAGGCTCAAGTGGAATCTTGTTTCGGTCCGTTTGGAGTTAGTGTTAGTATTAGTGCAAGATAGGTGCACGGTTTGTTCCAAACAAGGCTCGGAAATCATTTTGACTGCACCCGATAGAACTCCTAGGTGACAAGGCTCAAGTGGAATCTCGTTTCGGTCCGTTTGGATATCGTGTTAGTATTAGTGCATGATATGTGGACGGTTTGTAACAAACATAACATAGGCTTAGAAATCGTTTTGCACGCACCCGATGGTACTCCTAGGTGACGAGGCTCAAGTGGAATCTTGTTTCGGTCCGTTTGGAGATAGTGTTAGTATCAGTGCAAGATAGGTGCACGGTTTGTGCCAAACAAAGCTCAGAGAGGCTCAAGTGGAATCTTGTTTCGGTCCGTTTGGAGATAGTCTTAGTATTAGTGCAAGACAGGTGCACGGTTTGTTCCAAACAAAGCTCGGAAATCATTTTGACCGCACCCGATAGAACTCCTAGGTGACGAGGCTCAAGTGGAATCTTGTTTCGGTCCATTTGGATATAGTGTTAGTATTAGTGCAAGATATGTGCACGGATTGTGCCAAACGTACCATAGGCTCAGAAATCGTTTTGGACGCACCCGATGGTACTCCTAGGTGACGAGGCTCAAGTGGAATCTTGTTTCGGTCCGTTTGGAGATAGTGTTAGTATTAGTGCAAGACAGGTGCACGGTTTGTTCCAAACAAGGCTCAGAAATCATTTTGACTACACCCGATAGAACTCCTAGGTGATGAGGCTCAAGTGGAATCTTGTTTCGGTCCGTTTGGAGATAGTCTTAGTATTAGTGCAAGACAGGTGCACGGTTTGTTCCAAACACAGCTCGGAAATCATTTTGACCGCACCCGATAGAACTCCAAGGTGACGAGGCTCAAGTGGAATCTCGTTTCGGTCCGTTTGGATATAGTGTTAGTATTAGTGCAAGATATGTGCACGGTTTGTAACAAACGTAACATAGGCTCAGAAATCGTTTTGCATGCACCCGATGGTACTACTAGGTGACGAGGCTCAAGTGGAATCTTGTTTCGGTCCATTTGGAGATAGTGTTAGTATTAGTGCAAGACAGGTGCACGGTTTGTTCCAAACAAGGCTCGAAAATCATTTTGACCGCACCCGATAGAACTCCAAGGTGACGAGGCTCAAGTGGAATCTCGTTTCGGTCCGTTTGGATATAGTGTTAGTATTAGTGAAAGATAGGTGCACGGTCTGTGCCAAACGTACCATAGGCCCAGAAATCGTTTTGGACGCACCATATGATACTCCTAGGTGACGAGGCTCAAGTGGAATCTTGTTTCGGTCTGTTTGGAGATAGTGTTAGTCTCAGTGCAAGAGAGGTGCACGGTTTGTGCCAAACAAGTCTCGGAAATCATTTCGGAAGCACCCGTTGGAACTCCTAGATGACGAGGCTCAAGTGGAATCTCGTTTCGGTCTATTTGGAGATAGTCTTAGTATTAGTGCAAGACAGGTGCACGGTTTGTTCCAAACAAGGCTCGGAAATCATTTTGACCGCACTCGATAGAACTCCTAGGTGACGAGGCTCAAGTGGAATCTCGTTTCGGTCCGTTTGGATATAGTGTTAGTATTAGTGCAAGATATGTGCACAGTTTGTAACAAACGTAACATAGGCTCAGAAATTGTTTTGCACGCACCCGATGGTACTCCTAGGTGACGAGGCTCAAGTGGAATCTTGTTTTGGTCCGTTTGGAGTTAGTGCAAGTATTAGTGCAAGATAGGTGCACGGTTTGTTCCAAACAAGGCTCGGAAATTATTTTGACCGCACCCGATAGAACTCCTAGGTGACGAGGCTCAAGTCAAATCTCGTTTCGGTCCGTTTGGATATAGTGTTAGTATTAGTGGAAGATAGGTGCACGGTTTGTGCCAAACGTACCATAGGCTCAGAAATCATTTTGGACGCACCCGATTGTACTCCTAGGTGACAAGGCTCAAGTGGAATCTCATTTCGGTACGTTTAGAGATAGTGTTAGTATCAATGCAAGATAGGTGCACGGTTTGTGCCAAACAAGGCTCGGAAATCATTTCAGAAGCACCCGATGGAACTCCTAGGTGACGAGGCTCAAGTGGAATCTTGTTTCGGTCCGTTTGGAGATAGTGTTAGTATTAGTGCAAGACAGGTGCACGGTTTGTTCCAAACAAGGCTCGGAAATCATTTTGACCGCACCCAATAGAACTCCTAGGTGACGAGGCTCAAGTGGAATCTCATTTCGGTCCGTTTGGGTATAGTGTTAGTATTAGTGCAAGATATGTGCACAGTTTGTAACAAACGTAACATAGGCTCAGAAATCATTTTGCACGCACCCGATGGTACTCCAAGGTGACGAGGCTCAAGTGGAATCTTGTTTCGGTCCGTTTGGAGTTAGTGTTAGTATTAGTGCAAGACAGGTGCACGGTTTGTTCCAAACAAAGCTCGAAAATCATTTTGACCGCATCCGATAGAACTCCTAGGTGACGAGGCTCAAGTGGAATCTTGTTTCGGTCCGATTGGAGATAGTGTTAGTATTAGTGCAAGATATGTGCACGGTTTGTAACAAATGTAACATAGGCTCAGAAATCGTTTTGCACGCACCCGATGGTACTCCTAGGTGATGAGGCTCAAGTGGAATCTTGTTTTGGTCCGTTTGGAGATAGTGTTAGTATCAGTGCAAGATAGGTGCACGGTTTGTGCCAAACAAGGCTCGGAAATCATTTCGGAAGCACACGATGGAACTCCTAGATGACGAGGCTCAAGTGGAATCTTGTTTCGGTCCATTTGGAGATAGTGTTAGTATTAGTGCAAGACAGGTGCACAGTTTGTTCCAAACAAGGCTCGGAAATCATTTTGACCGCACCTGATAGAACTCCTAGGTGACGAGGCTCAAGTGGAATCTCGTTTCGGTCCATTTGGATATAGTGTTAGTATTAGTGCAAGATATGTGGACGGTTTGTAACAAACGTAACATAGGCTCAGAAATTGTTTTGCACGCACCCAATGGTACTCCTAGGTGACGAGGCTCAAGTGGAATCTCGTTTCGGTCCATTTGGATATAGTGTTAGTATTAGTGCAAGATATGTGCACGGTTTGTAACAAACGTAACATAGGCTTAGAAATCGTTTTGCACGCACCGGATGGTACTCCTAGGTGATGAGGCTCAAGTGGAATCTTGTTTCGGTCCGTTTGGAGATAGTGTTAGTATTAGTGCAAGACAGGTGCACGTTTGTTCCAAACAAGGCTCAAAAATCATTTTGACCGCACCCGATAGAACTCCTAGGTGACGAGGCTCAAGTGGAATCTTGTTTCGGTCCATTTGGATATAGTGTTAGTATTAGTGCAAGATAGGTGCATGGTCCGTGCTAAACGTACCATAGGCCCAGAAATCATTTGGACGCACCCGATGATACTCCTAGGTGACGAGGCTCAAGTGGAATCTTGTTTTGGTCCATTTGGAGATAGTGTTAGTATCAGTGCAAGAGAGGTGCACGGTGTGTGCCAAACAAGTCTCAGAAATCATTTCGGAAGCACCCGATGGAACTCCTAGATGACGAGGCTCAAGTGGAATCTCGTTTCGGTCCGTTTGGAGATAGTGCTAGTATTAGTGCAAGACAGGTGCACGGTTTGTTCCAAACAAAGCTCGGAAATCATTTTGACCGCACCCGATAGAACTACTAGGTGACGAGGCTCAAGTGGAATCTCATTTCGGTCCATTTGGATATAGTGTTAGTATTAGTGCAAGATATGTGCACGGTTTGTAACAAACATAACATAGGCTCAGAAATCATTTTGCACGCACCCGATGGTACTCCTAGGTGACGAGGCTCAAGTGGAATCTTGTTTCGGTCCGTTTGGATTTAGTGTTAGTATTAGTGCAAGATAGGTGCACGGTTTGTTCCAAACAAGGCTCGGAAATTATTTTGACCGCACCCGATAGAACTCCTAGGTGACGAGGCTCAAGTGGAATCTTGTTTCGGTCCGTTTGGATATCATGTTAGTATTAGTGCATGATATGTTGATGGTTTGTAACAAACGTAACATAGGCTTAGAAATCGTTTTGCACGCACCCGATGGTACTCCTAGGTGATGAGGCTCAAGTGGAATCTTGTTTCGGTCCGTTTGGAGATAGTGTTAGTATCAATGCAAGATAGGTGCACGGTTTGTGCCAAACAAGGCTCGGAGAGGCTCAAGTGGAATCTTGTTTCGGTCCGTTTGGAGATAGTCTTAGTATTAGTGCAAGACAGGTGCACGGTTTGTTCCAAACAAGGCTCGGAAATCATTTTGACCACACCCGATAGAACTCCTTGGTGACGAGGCTCAAGTGGAATCTCGTTTCGGTCCATTTGGATATAGTGTTAGTATTAGTGCAAGATATGTGCACGGTTTGTAACAAACGTAACATAGGCTCAGAAATCATTTTGCACGCACCCGATGGTACTCCTAGGTGACGAGGCTCAAGTGGAATCTTGTTTCGGTCCGTTTGGAGTTAGTGTTAGTATTAGTGCAAGATAGGTGCACGGTTTGTTCCAAACATGGCTCGGAAATTATTTTGACCGCACCCGATAGAACTCCTAGGTGACGAGGCTCAAGTGGAATCTCGTTTCGCTCTGTTTGGATATAGTGTTAGTATTAGTGCAAGATAGGTGCACGGTCTGTGCCAAATGTACCATAGGCTCAGAAATCGTTTTGGACACACCTGATGGTACTCCTAGGTGACGAGGCTCAAGTGGAATCTTGTTTCGGTCCGACTGGAGATAGTGTTAGTATTAGTGCAAGATATGTGCACGGTTTGTAACAAATGTAACATAGGCTCAGAAATCGTTTTGCACGCACCCGATGGTACTCCTAGGTGATGAGGCTCAAGTGGAATCTTGTTTTGGTCCGTTTGGAGATAGTGTTAGTATCAGTGCAAGATAGGTGCACGGTTTGTGCCAAACAAGGCTCGGAAATCATTTCGGAAGCACGCGATGGAACTCCTAGATGACGAGGCTCAAGTGGAATCTTGTTTCGGTCCATTTGGAGATAGTGTTAGTATTAGTGCAAGACAGGTGCACGGTTTGTTCCAAACAAGGCTCGGAAATCATTTTGACCGCACCTGATAGAACTCCTAGGTGACGAGGCTCAAGTGGAATCTCGTTTCGGTCCATTTGGATATAGTGTTAGTATTAGTGCAAGATATGTGGACGGTTTGTAACAAACGTAACATAGGCTCAGAAATTGTTTTGCACGCACCCAATGGTACTCCTAGGTGACGAGGCTCAAGTGGAATCTCGTTTCGGTCCATTTGGATATAGTGTTAGTATTAGTGCAAGATATGTGCACGGTTTGTAACAAACGTAACATAGGCTTAGAAATCGTTTTGCACGCACCGGATGGTACTCCTAGGTGATGAGGCTCAAGTGGAATCTTGTTTCGGTCCGTTTGGAGATAGTGTTAGTATTAGTGCAAGACAGGTGCACGGTTTGTTCCAAACAAGGCTCGAAAATCATTTTGACCGCACCCGATAGAACTCCTAGGTGACGAGGCTCAAGTGGAATCTCGTTTCGGTCCATTTGGATATAGTGTTAGTATTAGTGCAAGATAGGTGCATGGTCCGTGCTAAACGTACCATAGGCCCAGAAATCATTTGGACGCACCCGATGATACTCCTAGGTGACGAGGCTCAAGTGGAATCTTGTTTCGGTCCATTTGGAGATAGTGTTAGTATCAGTGCAAGAGAGGTGCACGGTGTGTGCCAAACAAGTCTCGGAAATCATTTCGGAAGCACCCGATGGAACTCCTAGATGACGAGGCTCAAGTGGAATCTCGTTTCGGTCCGTTTGGAGATAGTGTTAGTATTAGTGCAAGACAGGTGCACGGTTTGTTCCAAACAAAGCTCGGAAATCATTTTGACCGCACCCGATAGAACTACTAGGTGACGAGGCTCAAGTGGAATCTCATTTCGGTCCATTTGGATATAGTGTTAGTATTAGTGCAAGATATGTGCACGGTTTGTAACAAACATAACATAGGCTCATAAATCATTTTGCACGCACCCGATGGTACTCCTAGGTGACGAGGCTCAAGTGGAATCTTGTTTCGGTCCGTTTGGATTTAGTGTTAGTATTAGTGCAAGATAGGTGCACGGTTTGTTCCAAACAAGGCTCGGAAATTATTGTGACCGCACCCGATAGAACTCCTAGGTGACGAGGCTCAAGTGGAATCTTGTTTCGGTCCGTTTGGATATCATGTTAGTATTAGTGCATGATATGTTGATGGTTTGTAACAAACGTAACATAGGCTTAGAAATCGTTTTGCACGCACCCGATGGTACTCCTAGGTGACGAGGCTCAAGTGGAATCTTGTTTCGGTCCGTTTGGAGATAGTGTTAGTATCAATGCAAGATAGGTGCACGGTTTGTGCCAAACAAGGCTCGGAGAGGCTCAAGTGGAATCTTGTTTCGGTCCGTTTGGAGATAGTCTTAGTATTAGTGCAAGACAGGTGCACGGTTTGTTCCAAACAAAGCTCGGAAATCATTTTGACCGCACCCGATAGAACTCCTAGGTGACGAGGCTCAAGTGGAATCTTGTTTTGGTCCGTTTGGATATAGTGTTAGTATTAGTGCAAGATATGTGCATGGTTTGTGCCAAATGTACCATAGGCTTAGAAATCGTTTTGGACGCACCCGATGGTACTCCTAGGTGACGAGGCTCAAGTGGAATCTTGTTTCGGTCCGTTTGGAGATAGTGTTAGTATTAGTGCAAGACAGGTGCACGGTTTGTTCCAAACAAGGCTCAGAAATCATTTTGACTACACCCGATAGAACTCCTAGGTGACGAGGCTCAAGTGGAATCTTGTTTCGGTCCGTTTGGAGATAGTCTTAGTATTAGTGCAAGACAGGTGCACGGTTTGTTCCAAACAAGGCTCGGAAATCATTTTGACCGCACTCGATAGAACTCCTAGGTGACGAGGCTCAAGTGGAATCTCGTTTCGGTCCGTTTGGATATAGTGTTAGTATTAGTGCAAGATATGTGCACGGTTTGTAACAAACGTAACATAGGCTCAGAAATCATTTTGCACGCACCCGATGGTACTCCTAGGTGACGAGGCTCAAGTGGAATCTTGTTTCGGTCCGTTTGGAGTTAGTGTTAGTATTAGTGCAAGATAGGTGCACGGTTTGTTCCAAACAAGGCTCGGAAATCATTTTGACTGCACCCGATAGAACTCCTAGGTGACGAGGCTCAAGTGGAATCTCGTTTCGGTCCGTTTGGATATCGTGTTAGTATTAGTGCATGATATGTGGACGGTTTGTAACAAACGTAACATAGGCTTAGAAATCGTTTTGCACGCACCCGATGGTACTCCTAGGTGACGAGGCTCAAGTGGAATCTTGTTTTGGTCCGTTTGGAGATAGTGTTAGTATCAGTGCAAGATAGGTGCACGGTTTGTGCCAAACAAGGCTCAGAGAGGCTCAAGTGGAATCTTGTTTCGGTCCGTTTGGAGATAGTCTTAGTATTAGTGCAAGACAGGTGCACGGTTTGTTCCAAACAAAGCTCGAAAATCATTTTGACCGCATCCGATAGAACTCCTAGGTGACGAGGCTCAAGTGGAATCTTGTTTCGGTCCATTTGGATATAGTTTTAGTATTAGTGCAAGATATGTGCACGGATTGTGCCAAACGTACCATAGGCTCAGAAATCGTTTTGGACGCACCCGATGGTACTCCTAGGTGACGAGGCTCAAGTGGAATCTTGTTTCGGTCCGTTTGGAGATAGTGTTAGTATTAGTGCAAGACAGGTGCGCGGTTTGTTCCAAACAAGGCTTAGAAATCATTTTGACTACACCCGATAGAACTCCTAGGTGATGAGGCTCAAGTGGAATCTTGTTTCGGTCCGTTTGGAGATAGTCTTAGTATTAGTGCAAGACAGGTGCATGGTTTGTTCCAAACAAAGCTCGGAAATCATTTTGACCGCACCCGATAGAACTCCTAGGTGACGAGGCTCAAGTGGAATCTCGTTTCGGTCCGTTTGGATATAGTGTTAGTATTAGTGCAAGATATGTGCACGGTTTGTAACAAACGTAACATAGGCTCAGAAATCGTTTTGCACGCACCCGATGGTACTACTAGGTGACGAGGCTCAAGTGGAATCTTGTTTCGGTCCATTTGGAGATAGTGTTAGTATTAGTGCAAGACAGGTGCACGGTTTGTTCCAAACAAGGCTCGAAAATCATTTTGACCGCACCCGATAGAACTCCTAGGTGATGAGGCTCAAGTGGAATCTCGTTTCGGTCCGTTTGGATATAGTGTTAGTATTAGTGAAAGATAGGTGCACGGTCTGTGCCAAACGTACCATAGGCCTAGAAATCGTTTTGGACGCACCATATGATACTCCTAGGTGACGAGGCTCAAGTGGAATCTTGTTTCGGTCTGTTTGGAGATAGTGTTAGTCTCAGTGCAAGAGAGGTGCACGGTTTGTGCCAAACAAGTCTCGGAAATCATTTCGGAAGCACCCGATGGAACTCCTAGATGACGAGGCTCAAGTGGAATCTCGTTTCGGTCTATTTGGAGATAGTCTTAGTATTAGTGCAAGACAGGTGCACGGTTTGTTCCAAACAAGGCTCGGAAATCATTTTGACCGCACCCGATAGAACTCCTAGGTGACGAGGCTCAAGTGGAATCTCGTTTCGGTCCGTTTGGATATAGTGTTAGTATTAGTGCAAGATATGTGCACGGTTTGTAACAAACGTAACATAGGCTCAGAAATTGTTTTGCATGCACCCGATGGTACTACTAGGTGACGAGGCTCAAGTGGAATCTTGTTTCGGTCCATTTGGAGATAGTGTTAGTATTAGTGCAAGACAGGTGCACGGTTTGTTCCAAACAAGGCTCGAAAATCATTTTGACCGCACCCGATAGAACTCCTAGGTGACGAGGCTCAAGTGGAATCTCGTTTCGGTCTGTTTGGATATAGTGTTAGTATTAGTGAAAGATAGGTGCACGGTCTGTGCCAAACGTACCATAGGCCCAGAAATCGTTTTGGACGCACCATATGATACTCCTAGGTGACGAGGCTCAAGTGGAATCTTGTTTCAGTCTGTTTGGGGATAGTGTTAGTCTCAGTGCAAGAGAGGTGCACGGTTTGTGCCAAACAAGTCTCGGAAATCATTTCGGAAGCACCCGATGGAACTCCTAGATGACGAGGCTCAAGTGGAATCTCGTTTCGGTCTATTTGGAGATAGTCTTAGTATTAGTGCAAGACAGGTGCACGGTTTGTTCCAAACAAGGCTCGGAAATCATTTTGACCGCACCCGATAGAACTCCTAGGTGACGAGGCTCAAGTGGAATCTCGTTTCGGTCCGTTTGGATATAGTGTTAGTATTAGTGCAAGATATGTGCACAGTTTGTAACAAACGTAACATAGGCTCAGAAATTGTTTTGCACGTACCCGATGGTACTCCTAGGTGACGAGGCTCAAGTGGAATCTTGTTTTGGTCCGTTTGGAGTTAGTGCAAGTATTAGTGCAAGATAGGTGCACGGTTTGTTCCAAACAAGGCTCGGAAATTATTTTGACCGCACCCGATAGAACTCCTAGGTGACGAGGCTCAAGTGAAATCTCGTTTCGGTCCGTTTGGATATAGTGTTAGTATTAGTGCAAGATAGGTGCACGGTTTGTGCCAAATGTACCATAGGCTCAGAAATCATTTTGGACGCACCCGATTGTACTCCTAGGTGACAAGGCTCAAGTGGAATCTCATTTCGGTACGTTTGGAGATAGTGTTAGTATCAATGCAAGATAGGTGCACGGTTTGTGCCAAACAAGGCTCGGAAATCATTTCAGAAGCACCCGATGGAACTCCTAGGTGACGAGGCTCAAGTGGAATCTTGTTTCGGTCCGTTTGGAGATAGTGTTAGTATTAGTGCAAGACAGGTGCACGGTTTGTTCCAAACAAGGCTCGGAAATCATTTTGACCGCACCCAATAGAACTCCTAGGTGACGAGGCTCAAGTGGAATCTCGTTTCGCCCCGTTTGGGTATAGTGTTAGTATTAGTGCAAGATATGTGCACGGTTTGTAACAAACGTAACATAGGCTCAGAAATCATTTTGCACGCACCCGATGGTACTCCTAGGTGACGAGGCTCAAGTGGAATCTTGTTTCGGTCCGTTTGGAGTTAGTGTTAGTATTAGTGCAAGATAGGTGCACGGTTTGTTCCAAACATGGCTCGGAAATTATTTTGACCGCACCCGATAGAACTCCTAGGTGACGAGGCTCAAGTGGAATCTCGTTTCGCTCTGTTTGGATATAGTGTTAGTATTAGTGCAAGATAGGTGCACGGTCTGTGCCAGACGTACCATAGGCTCAGAAATCATTTTGGACGCACCTGATGGTACTCCTAGTTGACGAGGCTCAAGTGGAATCTTGTTTCGGTCTGTTAGGAGATAGTGTTAGTATCAGTGCAAGATAGGTGCACGATTTGTGCCAAACAAGGCTCGGAAATCATTTCGGAAGCACCCGATGGAACTCCTAGATGACGAGGCTCAAGTGGAATCTTATTTTGGTCCGTTTGGAGATAGCATTAGTATTAGTGCAAGACAGGTGCACGGTTTGTTCCAAACAAGGCTCGGAAATCATTTTGACCGCACCCGATAGAACTCCTAGGTGACGAGGCTCAAGTGGAATCTCGTTTCAGTCCATTTGGATATAGTGTTAGTATTAGTGCAAGATATGTGCATGGTTTGTAACAAACGTAACATAGGCTCAGAAATCGTTTTGCACGCACCTGACGGTACTCCTAGGTGACGAGGCTTAAGTGGAATCTTGTTTCAGTCCGTTTGGAGATAGTGTTAGTATCAGTGCAAGATAGGTGCATGGTTTTGCCAAGCAAGGCTCGGAAATCATTTCGGAAGCACCCGATGGAACTCCTAGATGACGAGGCTCAACTGGAATCTTGTTTCGGTCCGTTTGGAGATAGTGTTAGTATTAGTGCAAGACAGGTGCAGTGTTTGTTCCAAACAAGGCTCGGAAAACATTTTGACTGCACCCGATAGAACTCCTAGGTGACGAGGCTCAAGTGAAATCTCGTTCCGGTCCGTTTGGATATAGTGTTAGTATTAGTGCAAGATATGTGCACGGTTTGTAACAAATGTAACATAGGCTCAGAAATCGTTTTGCACGCACCCGATGGTACTCCTAGGTGATGAGGCTCAAGTGGAATCTTGTTTTGGTCCGTTTGGAGATAGTGTTAGTATCAGTGCAAGACAGGTGCACGGTTTGTGCCAAACAAGGCTCGGAAATCATTTCGGAAGCACGCGATGGAACTCCTAGATGACGAGGCTCAAGTGGAATCTTTTTTCGGTCCATTTGGAGATAGTGTTAGTATTAGTGCAAGACAGGTGCACGGTTTGTTCCAAACAAGGCTCGGAAATCATTTTGACCGCACCTGATAGAACTCCTAGCTGACGAGGCTCAAGTGGAATCTCGTTTCGGTCCATTTGGATATAGTGTTAGTATTAGTGCAAGATATGTGGACGGTTTGTAACAAACGTAACATAGGCTCAGAAATTGTTTTGCACGCACCCAATGGTACTCCTAGGTGACGAGGCTCAAGTGGAATCTCGTTTCGGTCTATTTGGATATAGTGTTAGTATTAGTGCAAGATATGTGCACGGTTTGTAACAAACGTAACATAGGCTTAGAAATCATTTTGCACGCACCGGATGGTACTCCTAGGTGATGAGGCTCAAGTGGAATCTTGTTTCGGTCTGTTTGGAGATAGTGTTAGTATTAGTGCAAGACAGGTGCACGGTTTGTTCCAAACAAGGCTCGAAAATCATTTTGACCGCACCCGATAGAACTCCTAGGTGACGAGGCTCAAGTGGAATCTCGTTTCGGTCCATTTGGATATAGTGTTAGTATTAGTGCAAGATAGGTGCATGGTCCGTGCTAAACGTACCATAGGCCCAGAAATCATTTGGACGCACCCGATGGTACTCCTAGGTGACGAGGCTCAAGTGGAATCTTGTTTCGGTCCATTTGGAGATAGTGTTAGTATCAGTGCAAGAGAGGTGCACGGTGTGTGCCAAACAAGTCTCAGAAATCATTTCGGAAGCACCCGATGGAACTCCTAGATGACGAGGCTCAAGTGGAATCTTGTTTCGGTCCGTTTGGAGATAGTGTTAGTATTAGTGCAAGACGGGTGCACGGTTTGTTCCAAACAAAGCTCGGAAATCATTTTGACCGCACCCGATAGAACTACTAGGTGACGAGGCTCAAGTGGAATCTCATTTCGGTCCGTTTGGATATAGTGTTAGTATTAGTGCAAGATATGTGCACGGTTTGTAACAAACATAACATAGGCTCAGAAATCATTTTGCACGCACCCGATGGTACTCCTAGGTGACGAGGCTCAAGTGGAATCTTGTTTTGGTCCGTTTGGATTTAGTGTTAGTATTAGTGCAAGATAGGTGCACGGTTTGTTCCAAACAAGGCTCGGAAATTATTTTGACCGCACCCGATAGAACTCCTAGGTGACGAGGCTCAAGTGGAATCTCGTTTCGGTCCGTTTGGATATCGTGTTAGTATTAGTGCATGATATGTTGATGGTTTGTAACAAACGTAACATAGGCTTAGAAATCGTTTTGCACGCACCCGATGGTACTCCTAGGTGACGAGGCTCAAGTGGAATCTTGTTTCGGTCCGTTTGGAGATAGTGTTAGTATCAGTGCAAGATAGGTGCACGGTTTGTGCCAAACAAGGCTCAGAGAGGCTCAAGTGGAATCTTGTTTCGGTCCGTTTGGAGATAGTCTTAGTATTAGTGCAAGACAGGTGCACGGTTTGTTCCAAACAAAGCTCGGAAATCATTTTGACCGCACCCGATAGAACTCCTAGGTGACGAGGCTCAAGTGGAATCTTGTTTCGGTCCGTTTGGATATAGTGTTAGTATTAGTGCAAGATATGTGCACGGTTTGTGCCAAACGTACCATAGGCTCAGAAATCGTTTTGGACGCACCCGATGGTACTCCTAGGTGACGAGGCTCAAGTGGAATCTTGTTTCGGTCCGTTTGGAGATAGTGTTAGTATTAGTGCAAGACAGGTGCACGGTTTGTTCCAAACAAGGCTCAGAAATCATTTTGACTACACCCGATAGAACTCCTAGGTGACGAGGCTCAAGTGGAATCTTGTTTCGGTCCGTTTGGAGATAGTCTTAGTATTAGTGCAAGACAGGTGCATGGTTTGTTCCAAACAAGGCTCGGAAATCATTTTGACCACACTCGATAGAACTCCTAGGTGACGAGGCTCAAGTGGAATCTCGTTTCGGTCCGTTTGGATATAGTGTTAGTATTAGTGCAAGATATGTGCACGGTTTGTAACAAACGTAACATAGGCTCAGAAATCATTTTGCACGCACCCGATGGTACTCCTAGGTGACGAGGCTCAAGTGGAATCTTGTTTCGGTCTGTTTGGAGTTAGTGTTAGTATTAGTGCAAGATAGGTGCACGGTTTGTTCCAAACAAGGCTCAGAAATCATTTTGACTGCACCCGATAGAACTCCTAGGTGACGAGGCTCAAGTGGAATCTCGTTTCGGTCCATTTGGATATCGTGTTAGTATTAGTGCATGATATGTGGACAGTTTGTAACAAACGTAACATAGGCTTAGAAATCATTTTGCACGCACCTGATGGTACTCCTAGGTGACGAGGCTCAAGTGGAATCTTGTTTCGGTCCGTTTGGAGATAGTGTTAGTATCAGTGCAAGATAGGTGCACGGTTTGTGCCAAACAAGGCTCAGAGAGGCCCAAGTGGAATCTTGTTTCGGTCCGTTTGGAGATAGTCTTAGTATTAGTGCAAGACAGGTGCACGGTTTGTTCCAAACAAAGCTCGGAAATCATTTTGACCGCACCCGATAGAACTCCTAGGTGACGAGGCTCAAGTGGAATCTTGTTTCGGTCCGTTTGGATATAGTGTTAGTATTAGTGCAAGATATGTGCACGGATTGTGCCAAACGTACCATAGGCTCAGAAATCGTTTTGGACGCACCCGATGGTACTCCTCGGTGACGAGGCTCAAGTGGAATCTTGTTTCGGTCCGTTTGGAGATAGTGTTAGTATTAGTGCAAGACAGGTGCACGGTTTGTTCCAAAGAAGGCTCAGAAATCATTTTGACTACACCCGATAGAACTCCTAGGTGATGAGGCTCAAGTGGAATCTTGTTTCGGTCCGTTTGGAGATAGTCTTAGTATTAGTGCAAGACAGGTGCACGGTTTGTTCCAAACAAAGCTCGGAAATCATTTTGACCGCACCCGATAGAACTCCTAGGTGACGAGGCTCAAGTGGAATCTCGTTTCGGTCCGTTTGGATATAGTGTTAGTATTAGTGCAAGATATGTGCACGGTTTGTAACAAACGTAACATAGGCTCAGAAATCGTTTTGCACGCACCCGATGGTACTACTAGGTGACGAGGCTCAAGTGGAATCTTGTTTTGGTCCATTTGGAGATAGTGTTAGTATTAGTGCAAGACAGGTGCACGGTTTGTTCCAAACAAGGCTCAAAAATCATTTTGACCGCACCCGATAGAACTCCTAGGTGACGAGGCTCAAGTGGAATCTCGTTTCGGTCCGTTTGGATATAGTGTTAGTATTAGTGAAAGATAGGTGCACGGTCTGTGCCAAACGTACCATAGGCCCAGAAATCGTTTTGGACGCACCATATGATACTCCTAGGTGACGAGGCTCAAGTGGAATCTTGTTTCGGTCTGTTTGGAGATAGTGTTAGTCTCAGTACAAGAGAGGTGCACGGTTTGTGCCAAACAAGTCTCGGAAATCATTTCGGAAGCACCCGATGGAACTCCTAGATGACAAGGCTCAAGTGGAATCTTGTTTCGGTCTGTTTGGAGATAGTCTTAGTATTAGTGCAAGACAGGTGCATGGTTTGTTCCAAACAAGGCTCGGAAATCATTTTGACCGCACCCGATAGAACTCCTAGGTGACGAGGCTCAAGTGGAATCTCGTTTCGGTCCGTTTGGATATAGTGTTAGTATTAGTGCAAGATATGTGCACGGTTTGTAACAAACGTAACATAGGCTCAGAAATTGTTTTGCACGCACCCGATGGTACTCCTAGGTGACGAGGCTCAAGTGGAATCTTGTTTTGGTCCGTTTGGAGTTAGTGTTAGTATTAGTGCAAGATATGTGCACGGTTTGTTCCAAACAAGGCTCGGAAATGATTTTGACCGCACCCGATAGAACTCCTAGGTGACGAGGCTCACGTGAAATCTTGTTTCGGTCCGTTTGGATATAGTGTTAGTATTAGTGCAAGATAGGTGCACGGTGTGTGCCAAACGTACCATAGGCTCAGAAATCATTTTGGACGCACCCGATTGTACTCCTAGGTGACAAGGCTCAAGTGGAATCTCATTTCGGTACGTTTGGAGATAGTGTTAGTATCAATGCAAGATAGGTGCACGGTTTGTGCCAAACAAGGCTCGGAAATCATTTCAGAAGCACCCGATGGAACTCCTAGGTGACGAGGCTCAAGTGGAATCTCGTTTCGGTCCGTTTGGAGATAGTGTTAGTATTAGTGCAAGACGGGTGCACGGTTTGTTCCAAACAAAGCTCGGAAATCATTTTGACCGCACCCGATAGAACTACTAGGTGACGAGGCTCAAGTGGAATCTCATTTCGGTCCGTTTGGATATAGTGTTAGTATTAGTGCAAGATATGTGCACGGTTTGTAACAAACATAACATAGGCTCAGAAATCATTTTGCACGCACCCGATGGTACTCCTAGGTGACGAGGCTCAAGTGGAATCTTGTTTCGGTCCGTTTGGATTTAGTGTTAGTATTAGTGCAAGATAGGTGCACGGTTTGTTCCAAACAAGGCTCGGAAATTATTTTGACCGCACCCGATAGAACTCCTAGGTGACGAGGCTCAAGTGGAATCTCGTTTCGGTCCGTTTGGATATCGTGTTAGTATTAGTGCATGATATGTTGATGGTTTGTAACAAACGTAACATAGGCTTAGAAATCGTTTTGCACGCACCCGATGGTACTCCTAGGTGACGAGGCTCAAGTGGAATCTTGTTTCGGTCCGTTTGGAGATAGTGTTAGTATCAGTGCAAGATAGGTGCACGGTTTGTGCCAAACAAGGCTCAGAGAGGCTCAAGTGGAATCTTGTTTCGGTCCGTTTGGAGATAGTCTTAGTATTAGTGCAAGACAGGTGCACGGTTTGTTCCAAACAAAGCTCGGAAATCATTTTGACCGCACCCGATAGAACTCCTAGGTGACGAGGCTCAAGTGGAATCTTGTTTCGGTCCGTTTGGATATAGTGTTAGTATTAGTGCAAGATATGTGCACGGTTTGTGCCAAACGTACCATAGGCTCAGAAATCGTTTTGGACGCACCCGATGGTACTCCTAGGTGACGAGGCTCAAGTGGAATCTTGTTTCGGTCCGTTTGGAGATAGTGTTAGTATTAGTGCAAGACAGGTGCACGGTTTGTTCCAAACAAGGCTCAGAAATCATTTTGACTACACCCGATAGAACTCCTAGGTGACGAGGCTCAAGTGGAATCTTGTTTCGGTCCGTTTGGAGATAGTCTTAGTATTAGTGCAAGACAGGTGCATGGTTTGTTCCAAACAAGGCTCGGAAATCATTTTGACCACACTCGATAGAACTCCTAGGTGACGAGGCTCAAGTGGAATCTCGTTTCGGTCCGTTTGGATATAGTGTTAGTATTAGTGCAAGATATGTGCACGGTTTGTAACAAACGTAACATAGGCTCAGAAATCATTTTGCACGCACCCGATGGTACTCCTAGGTGACGAGGCTCAAGTGGAATCTTGTTTCGGTCTGTTTGGAGTTAGTGTTAGTATTAGTGCAAGATAGGTGCACGGTTTGTTCCAAACAAGGCTCAGAAATCATTTTGACTGCACCCGATAGAACTCCTAGGTGACGAGGCTCAAGTGGAATCTCGTTTCGGTCCGTTTGGATATCGTGTTAGTATTAGTGCATGATATGTGGACAGTTTGTAACAAACGTAACATAGGCTTAGAAATCATTTTGCACGCACCTGATGGTACTCCTAGGTGACGAGGCTCAAGTGGAATCTTGTTTCGGTCCGTTTGGAGATAGTGTTAGTATCAGTGCAAGATAGGTGCACGGTTTGTGCCAAACAAGGCTCAGAGAGGCCCAAGTGGAATCTTGTTTCGGTCCGTTTGGAGATAGTCTTAGTATTAGTGCAAGACAGGTGCACGGTTTGTTCCAAACAAAGCTCGGAAATCATTTTGACCGCACCCGATAGAACTCCTAGGTGACGAGGCTCAAGTGGAATCTTGTTTCGGTCCGTTTGGATATAGTGTTAGTATTAGTGCAAGATATGTGCACGGATTGTGCCAAACGTACCATAGGCTCAGAAATCGTTTTGGACGCACCCGATGGTACTCCTCGGTGACGAGGCTCAAGTGGAATCTTGTTTCGGTCCGTTTGGAGATAGTGTTAGTATTAGTGCAAGACAGGTGCACGGTTTGTTCCAAAGAAGGCTCAGAAATCATTTTGACTACACCCGATAGAACTCCTAGGTGATGAGGCTCAAGTGGAATCTTGTTTCGGTCCGTTTGGAGATAGTCTTAGTATTAGTGCAAGACAGGTGCACGGTTTGTTCCAAACAAAGCTCGGAAATCATTTTGACCGCACCCGATAGAACTCCTAGGTGACGAGGCTCAAGTGGAATCTCGTTTCGGTCCGTTTGGATATAGTGTTAGTATTAGTGCAAGATATGTGCACGGTTTGTAACAAACGTAACATAGGCTCAGAAATCGTTTTGCACGCACCCGATGGTACTACTAGGTGACGAGGCTCAAGTGGAATCTTGTTTTGGTCCATTTGGAGATAGTGTTAGTATTAGTGCAAGACAGGTGCACGGTTTGTTCCAAACAAGGCTCGAAAATCATTTTGACCGCACCCGATAGAACTCCTAGGTGACGAGGCTCAAGTGGAATCTCGTTTCGGTCCGTTTGGATATAGTGTTAGTATTAGTGAAAGATAGGTGCACGGTCTGTGCCAAACGTACCATAGGCCCAGAAATCGTTTTGGACGCACCATATGATACTCCTAGGTGACGAGGCTCAAGTGGAATCTTGTTTCGGTCTGTTTGGAGATAGTGTTAGTCTCAGTGCAAGAGAGGTGCACGGTTTGTGCCAAACAAGTCTCGGAAATCATTTCGGAAGCACCCGATGGAACTCCTAGATGACAAGGCTCAAGTGGAATCTTGTTTCGGTCTGTTTGGAGATAGTCTTAGTATTAGTGCAAGACAGGTGCATGGTTTGTTCCAAACAAGGCTCGGAAATCATTTTGACCGCACCCGATAGAACTCCTAGGTGACGAGGCTCAAGTGGAATCTCGTTTCGGTCCGTTTGGATATAGTGTTAGTATTAGTGCAAGATATGTGCACGGTTTGTAACAAACGTAACATAGGCTCAGAAATTGTTTTGCACGCACCCGATGGTACTCCTAGGTGACGAGGCTCAAGTGGAATCTTGTTTTGGTCCGTTTGGAGTTAGTGTTAGTATTAGTGCAAGATATGTGCACGGTTTGTTCCAAACAAGGCTCGGAAATTATTTTGACCGCACCCGATAGAACTCCTAGGTGACGAGGCTCACGTGAAATCTTGTTTCGGTCCGTTTGGATATAGTGTTAGTATTAGTGCAAGATAGGTGCACGGTTTGTGCCAAACGTACCATAGGCTCAGAAATCATTTTGGACGCACCCGATTGTACTCCTAGGTGACAAGGCTCAAGTGGAATCTCATTTCGGTACGTTTGGAGATAGTGTTAGTATCAATGCAAGATAGGTGCACGGTTTGTGCCAAACAAGGCTCGGAAATCATTTCAGAAGCACCCGATGGAACTCCTAGGTGACGAGGCTCAAGTGGAATCTTGTTTCGGTCCGTTTGGAGATAGTGTTAGTATTAGTGCAAGACAGGTGCACGGTTTGTTCCAAACAAGGCTCGGAAATCATTTTGACCACACCCAATAGAACTCCTAGGTGTTGAGGCTCAAGTGGAATCTCGTTTCGGTCCGTTTGGGTATAGTGTTAGTATTAGTGCAAGATATGTGCACGGTTTGTAACAAACGTAACATAGGCTCAGAAATCATTTTGCACGCACCCGATGGTACTCCTTGGTGATGAGGCTCAAGTGGAATCTTGTTTCGGTCCGTTTGGAGTTAGTGTTAGTATTAGTGTAAGATAGGTGCACGGTTTGTTCCAAACATGGCTCGGAAATTATTTTGACCGCACCCGATAGAACTCCTAGGTGACGAGGCTCAAGTGGAATCTCGTTTCGCTCTGTTTGGATATAGTGTTAGTATTAGTGCAAGATAGGTGCACGATCTGTGCCAAACGTACCATAGGCTCAAAAATCGTTTTGGACGCACCTGATGGTACTCCTAGGTGACGAGGCTCAAGTGGAATCTTGTTTCGGTCTGTTAGGAGATAGTGTTAGTATCAGTGCAAGATAGGTGCACGATTTGTGCCAAACAAGGCTCGGAAATCATTTCGGAAGCACCCGATGGAACTCCTAGATGACGAGGCTCAAGTGGAATCTTATTTTGGTCCGTTTGGAGATAGTATTAGTATTAGTGCAAGATAGGTGCACGGTTTGTTCCAAACAAGGCTCGGAAATCATTTTGACCGCACCCGATAGAACTCCTAGGTGACGAGGCTCAAGTGGAATCTCGTTTCGGTCCATTTGGATATAGTGTTAGTATTAGTCCAAGATATGTGCACGGTTTGTAACAAACGTAACATAGGCTTAGAAATCGTTTTGCACGCACCTAACGGTACTCCTAGGTGACGAGGCTTAAGTGGAATCTTGTTTTAGTCCGTTTGGAGATAGTGTTAGTTTCAGTGCAAGATAGGTGCATGGTTTTGCCAAGCAAGGCTCGGAAATCATTTCGGAAGCACCCGATGGAACTCCTAGATGACGAGGCTCAACTGGAATCTTGTTTCGGTCCGTTTGGAGATAGTGTTAGTATTAGTGCAAGACAGGTGCAGTGTTTGTTCCAAATAAGGCTCGGAAATCATTTTGACTGCACCCGATAGAACTCCTAGGTGACGAGACTCAAGTGAAATCTCGTTCCGGTCCGTTTGGATATAGTGTTAGTATTAGTGCAAGATATGTGCACGGTTTGTAACAAATGTAACATAGGCTCAGAAATCGTTTTCCATGCACCCGATGGTACTCCTAGGTGATGAGGCTCAAGTGGAATCTTGTTTTGGTCCGTTTGGAGATAGTGTTAGTATCAGTGCAAGATAGGTGCACGGTTTGTGCCAAACAAGGCTCGGAAATCATTTCGGAAGCACGCGATGGAACTCCTAGATGACGAGGCTCAAGTGGAATCTTGTTTCGGTCCATTTGGAGATAGTGTTAGTATTAGTGCAAGACAGGTGCACGGTTTGTTCCAAACAAGGCTCAGAAATCATTTTGACCGCACCTGATAGAACTCCTAGGTGACGAGGCTCAAGTGGAATCTCGTTTCGGTCCATTTGGATATAATGTTAGTATTAGTGCAAGATATGTGGACGGTTTGTAACAAACGTAACATAGGCTCAGAAATTGTTTTGCACGCACCCAATGGTACTCCTAGGTGACGAGGCTCAAGTGGAATCTCGTTTCGGTCCATTTGGATATAGTGTTAGTATTATTGCAAGATATGTGCACGGTTTGTAACAAACGTAACATAGGCTTAGAAATCGTTTTGCACGCACCGGATGGTACTCCTAGGTGATGAGGCTCAAGTGGAATCTTGTTTCGGTCCGTTTGGAGATAGTGTTAGTATTAGTGCAAGACAGGTGCACGGTTTGTTCCAAACAAGGCTCGGAAATCATTTCGAAAGCACCCGATGGAACTCCTAGATGACGAGGCTCAAGTGGAATCTTGTTTCGGTCCGTTTGGAGATAGTCTTAGTATTAGTGCAAGACAGGTGCACGGTTTGTTCCAAACAAAGCTCGGAAATCATTTTGACCGCACCCGATAGAACTCCTAGGTGACAAGGCTCAAGTGGAATCTTGTTTCGGTCCGTTTGGATATAGTGTTAGTATTAGTGCAAGATATGTGCACGGTTTGTGCCAAACGTACCATAGGCTCAGAAATCGTTTTGGACGCACCCGATGGTACTCCTAGGTGACGAGGCTCAAGTGGAATCTTGTTTCGGTCCGTTTGGAGATAGTGTTAGTATTAGTGCAAGACAGGTGCACGGTTTGTTCCAAACAAGGCTCAGAAATCATTTTGACTACACCCGATAGAACTCCTAGGTGACGAGGCTCAAGTGGAATCTCGTTTCGGTCCGTTTGGAGATAGTGTTAGTATTAGTGCAAGATATGTGCACGGCTTGTAACAAATGTAACATAGGCTCAGAAATCGTTTTGCACGCACCCGATGGTACTCCTAGGTGATGAGGCTCAAGTGGAATCTTGTTTTGGTCTGTTTGGAGATAGTGTTAGTATCAGTGCAAGATAGGTGCACGGTTTGTGCCAAACAAGGCTCGGAAATCATTTCGGAAGCACGCGATGGAACTCCTAGATGACGAGGCTCAAGTGGAATCTTGTTTCGGTCCATTTGGAGATAGTGTTAGTATTAGTGCAAGACAGGTGCATGGTTTTGCCAAGCAAGGCTCGGAAATCATTTCGGATGCACCCGATGGAACTCCTAGATGACGAGGCTCAACTGGAATCTTGTTTCGGTCCGTTTGGAGATAGTGTTAGTATTAGTGCAAGACAGGTGCAGTGTTTGTTCCAAACAAGGCTCGAAAATCATTTTGACTGCACCCGATAGAACTCCTAGGTGACGAGGCTCAAGTGAAATCTCGTTCCGGTCCGTTTGGATATAGTGTTAGTATTAGTGCAAGATATGTGCACGGTTTGTAACAAATGTAACATAGGCTCAGAAATCGTTTTGCATGCACCCGATGGTGCTCCTAGGTGATGAGGCTCAAGTGGAATCTTGTTTTGGTCCGTTTGGAGATAGTGTTAGTATCAGTGCAAGATAGGTGCACGGTTTGTGCCAAACAAGGCTCGGAAATCATTTCCGAAGCACGCGATGGAACTCCTAGATGACGAGGCTCAAGTGGAATCTTGTTTCGGTCCATTTGGAGATAGTGTTAGTATTAGTGCAAGACAGGTGCACGGTTTGTTCCAAACAAGGCTCGGAAATCATTTTGACCGCACCTGATAGAACTCCTAGGTGACGAGGCTCAAGTGGAATCTCGTTTCGGTCCATTTGGATATAGTGTTAGTATTAGTGCAAGATATGTGGACGGTTTGTAACAAATGTAACATAGGCTCAGAAATTGTTTTGCACGCACCCAATGGTACTCCTAGGTGACAAGGCTCAAGTGGAATCTCGTTTCGGTCCATTTGGATATAGTGTTAGTATTAGTGCAAGATATGTGCACGGTTTGTAACAAACGTAACATAGGCTTAGAAATCGTTTTGCACGCACCGAATGGTACTCCTAGGTGATGAGGCTCAAGTGGAATCTTGTTTCGGTCCGTTTGGAGATAGTGTTAGTATCAATGGAAGATAGGTGCACGGTTTGTGCCAAACAAGGCTCGGAAATCATTTCGGAAGCACTCGATGGAACTCCTAGGTGATGAGGCTCAAGTGGAATCTTGTTTCGGTCCGTTTGGAGATAGTGTTAGTATTAGTGCAAGATAGGTGCACGGTTTGTTCCAAACATGGCTCGCAAATCATTTTGACCGCACCCGAAAGAACTCCTAGGTAACGAGGCTCAAGTGGAATCTTGTTTTGGTCCATTTGGATATAGTGTTAGTATTAGTGCAAGATAGGTGCACGGTTTGTGTCAAACGTACCATAGGCTCAGAAATCGTTTTGGATGCACCCGATGGTACTCCTAGGTGACGAGGCTCAAGTGGGATCTTGTTTCGGTCCATTTGGAGATAGTGTTAGTATCAGTGCAAGATAGGTGCACGGTTTGTGCCAAACAAGGCTCAGAAATCATTTCGGAAGCACCCGATGGAACTCCTAGGTGATGAGGCTCAAGTGGATTCTTGTTTCGGTCCGTTTGGAGATAGTGTTAGTATTAGTGCAAGATAGGTGCATGGTTTGTTCCAAACAAGGCTCAGAAATCATTTTGACCGCACCTGATAGAACTCCTAGGTGACGAGGCTCAAGTGGAATCTCGTTTCGGTCCATTTCGATATAATGTTAGTATTAGTGCAAGATATGTGGACGGTTTGTAACAAACGTAACATAGGCTCAGAAATTGTTTTGCATGCACCCAATGGTACTCCTAGGTGACGAGGCTCAAGTGGAATCTCGTTTCGGTCCATTTGGATATAGTGTTAGTATTATTGCAAGATATGTGCACGGTTTGTAACAAACGTAACATAGGCTTAGAAATCGTTTTGCACGCACCGGATGGTACTCCTAGGTGATGAGGCTCAAGTGGAATCTTGTTTCGGTCCGTTTGGAGATAGTGTTAGTATTAGTGCAAGACAGGTGCACGGTTTGTTCCAAACAAGGCTCGAAAATCATTTTGACCGCACCCGATAGAACTCCTAGGTGACGAGGCTCAAGTGGAATCTCGTTTCGGTCCATTTGGATATAGTGTTAGTATTAGTGCAAGATAGGTGCATGGTCCGTGCTAAACGTACCATAGGCCCAGAAATCATTTGGACGCACCCGATGATACTCCTAGGTGACGAGGCTCAAGTGGAATCTGGTTTCGGTCCATTTGGAGATAGTGTTAGTATCAGTGCAAGAGAGGTGCACGGTGTGTGCCAAACAAGTCTCGGAAATCATTTCGGAAGCACCCGATGGAACTCCTAGATGACGAGGCTCAAGTGGAATCTCGTTTCGGTCCGTTTGGATATAGTGTTAGTATTAGTGCAAGACAGGTGCACGGTTTGTTCCAAACAAAGCTCGTAAATCATTTTGACCGCACCCGATAGAACTACTAGGTGACGAGGCTCAAGTGGAATCTCGTTTCGGTCCGTTTGGATATAGTGTTAGTATTAGTGCAAGATATGTGCACGGTTTGTAACAAACATAACATAGGCTCAGAAATCATTTTGCACGCACCCGATGGTACTCCTAAGTGACGAGGCTCAAGTGGAATCTTGTTTCGGTCCGTTTGGATTTAGTGTTAGTATTAGTGCAAGATAGGTGCACGGTTTGTTCCAAACAAGGCTCGGAAATTGTTTTGACCGCACCCGATAGAACTCCTAGGTGACGAGGCTCAAGTGAAATCTTGTTTCGGTCCGTTTGGATATAGTGTTAGTATTAGTGCAAGATAGGTGCACGGTTTGTGCCAAACATACCATAGGCTCAGAAATCGTTTTGGACGCACCTGATGGTACTCCTAGGTGACGAGGCTCAAGTGGAATCTCGTTTCGGTATGTTTGGATATAGTGTTAGTACTAGAGCAAGATATGTGCACGGTTTGTGCCAAACATACCATAGGCTCAGAAATTGTTTTGGACGGACCCGATGGTACTCCTAGGTGACGAGGCTCAAGTGGAATCTTGTTTCGGTCCGTTTGGAGATAGTGTTAGTATCAATGGAAGATAGGTCCACGGTTTGTGCCAAACAAGGCTCGGAAATCATTTTAGAAGCACTCGATGGAACTCCTAGGTGACGAGGCTCAAGTGGAATCTTGTTTCAGTCCGTTTGGAGATAGTGTTAGTATTAGTGCAAGACAGGTGCACGGTTTGTTCCAAACAAGGCTCGGAAATCATTTTGACCGCACCCGATAGAACTCCTAGGTGACGAGGCTCAAGTGGAATCTCGTTTCGGTCCGTTTGGATATAGTGTTAGTATTAGTGCAAGAAATGTGCACGGTTTGTAACAAACGTAACATAGGCTCAGAAATCGTTTTGCACACACCCGATGGTACTCCTAGATGATGAGGCTCAAGTGGAATCTTGTTTCGGTCCGTTTGGAGATAGTGTTAGTATCAGTGCAAGATAGGTGCACGGTTTGTGCCAAACAAGGCTCGGAAATCATTTCGAAAGCACCCGATGGAACTCCTAGATGACGAGGCTCAAGTGGAATCTTGTTTCGGTCCGTTTGGAGATAGTCTTAGTATTAGTGCAAGACAGGTGCACGGTTTGTTTCAAACAAAGCTCGGAAATCATTTTGACCGCACCCGATAGAACTCCTAGGTGACAAGGCTCAAGTGGAATCTTGTTTCGGTCCGTTTGGATATAGTGTTAGTATTAGTGCAAGATATGTGCACGGTTTGTGCCAAACGTACCATAGGCTCAGAAATCGTTTTGGACGCACCCGATGGTACTCCTAGGTGACGAGGCTCAAGTGGAATCTTGTTTCGGTCCGTTTGGAGATAGTGTTAGTATTAGTGCAAGACAGGTGCACGGTTTGTTCCAAACAAGGCTCAGAAATCATTTTGACTACACCCGATAGAACTCCTAGGTGACGAGGCTCAAGTGGAATCTCGTTTCGGTCCGTTTGGAGATAGTGTTAGTATTAGTGCAAGATATGTGCACGGTTTGTAACAAATGTAACATAGGCTCAGAAATCGTTTTGCACGCACCCGATGGTACTCCTAGGTGATGAGGCTCAAGTGGAATCTTGTTTTGGTCTGTTTGGAGATAGTGTTAGTATCAGTGCAAGATAGGTGCATGGTTTGTGCCAAACAAGGCTCGGAAATCATTTCGGAAGCACGCGATGGAACTCCTAGATGACGAGGCTCAAGTGGAATCTTGTTTCGGTCCATTTGGAGATAGTGTTAGTATTAGTGCAAGACAGGTGCATGGTTTTGCCAAGCAAGGCTCGGAAATCATTTCGGATGCACCCGATGGAACTCCTAGATGACGAGGCTCAACTGGAATCTTGTTTCGGTCCGTTTGGAGATAGTGTTAGTATTAGTGCAAGACAGGTGCAGTGTTTGTTCCAAACAAGGCTCGAAAATCATTTTGACTGCACCCGATAGAACTCCTAGGTGACGAGGCTCAAGTGAAATCTCGTTCCGGTCCGTTTGGATATAGTGTTAGTATTAGTGCAAGATATGTGCACGGTTTGTAACAAATGTAACATAGGCTCAGAAATCGTTTTGCACGCACCCGATGGTGCTCCTAGGTGATGAGGCTCAAGTGGAATCTTGTTTTGGTCCGTTTGGAGATAGTGTTAGTATCAGTGCAAGATAGGTGCACGGTTTGTGCCAAACAAGGCTCGGAAATCATTTCCGAAGCACGCGATGGAACTCCTAGATGACGAGGCTCAAGTGGAATCTTGTTTCGGTCCATTTGGAGATAGTGTTAGTATTAGTGCAAGACAGGTGCACGGTTTGTTCCAAACAAGGCTCGGAAATCATTTTGACCGCACCTGATAGAACTCCTAGGTGACGAGGCTCAAGTGGAATCTCGTTTCGGTCCATTTGGATATAGTGTTAGTATTAGTGCAAGATATGTGGACGGTTTGTAACAAATGTAACATAGGCTCAGAAATTGTTTTGCACGCACCCAATGGTACTCCTAGGTGACAAGGCTCAAGTGGAATCTCGTTTCGGTCCATTTGGATATAGTGTTAGTATTAGTGCAAGATATGTGCACGGTTTGTAACAAACGTAACATAGGCTTAGAAATCGTTTTGCACGCACCGAATGGTACTCCTAGGTTATGAGGCTCAAGTGGAATCTTGTTTCGGTCCGTTTGGAGATAGTGTTAGTATTAGTGCAAGATAGGTGCACGGTTTGTTCCAAACAAGGCTCGAAAATCATTTTGACCGCACCCGATAGAACTCCTAGGTGACGAGGCTCAAGTGGAATCTCGTTTTGGTCCGTTTGGATATAGTGTTAGTATTAGTGCAAGATAGGTGCATGGTCCGTGCTAAACGTACCATAGGCCTAGAAATCATTTTGGACGCACCCGATGATACTCCTAGGTGACGAGGCTCAAGTGGAATCTTGTTTCGGTCCATTTGGAGATAGTGTTAGTATCAGTGCAAGAGAGGTGCACGGTGTGTGCCAAACAAGTCTCGGAAATCATTTCGGAAGCACCCGATGGACTCCTAGATGACGAGGCTCAAGTGGAATCTCGTTTCGGTCCGTTTGGAGATAGTGTTAGTATTAGTGCAAGACAGGTGCACGGTTTGTTCCAAACAAAGCTCGGAAATCATTTTGACCGCACCCGATAGAACTACTAGGTGATGAGGCTCAAGTGAAATCTCATTTCGGTCCGTTTGGATATAGTGTTAGTATTAGTGCAAGATATGTGCATGGTTTGTAACAAACATAACATAGGCTCAGAAATCATTTTGCACGCACCCGATGGTACTCCTAGGTGACGAGGCTCAAGTGGAATCTTGTTTCGGTCCGTTTGGATTTAGTGTTAGTATTAGTGCAAGATAGGTGCACGGTTTGTTCCAAACAAGGCTCGGAAATTATTTTGACCGCACCCGATAGAACTCCTAGGTGACGAGGCTCAAGTGAAATCTCGTTTCGGTCCGTTTGGATATAGTGTTAGTATTCGTGCAAGATAGGTGCACGGTTTGTGCTAAACGTACCATAGGCTCAGAAATCGTGTTGGACGCAAATGATGGTACTCCTAGGTGACGAGGCTCCAGTGGAATCTCGTTTCGGTACGTTTGGATATAGTGTTAGTACTAGAGCAAGATATGTGCATGGTTTGTGCCAAACGTACCATAGGCTCAGAAATCGTTTTGGACGGACCCGATGGTACTCCTAGGTGATGAGGCTCAAGTGGAATCTTGTTTCGGTCCGTTTGGAGATAGTGTTAGTATCAATGGAAGATAGGTGCACGGTTTGTGCCAAACAAGGCTCGGAAATCATTTTAGAAGCACTCGATGGAACTCCTAGGTGACGAGGCTCAAGTGGAATCTTGTTTCAGTCCGTTTGGAGATAGTGTTAGTATTAGTGCAAGACAGGTGCATGGTTTGTTCCAAACAAGGCTCGGAAATCATTTTGACCGCACCCGATAGAACTCCTAGGTGACGAGGCTCAAGTGGAATCTCGTTTCGGTCCGTTTGGATATAGTGTTAGTATTAGTGCAAGAAATGTGCACGGTTTCTAACAAACGTAACATAGGCTCAGAAATCGTTTTGCACACACCCGATGGTACTCCTAGGTGATGAGGCTCAAGTGGAATCTTGTTTCGGTCCGTTTGGAGATAGTGTTAGTATCAGTGCAAGATAGGTGCACGGTTTGTGCCAAACAAGGCTCGGAAATCATTTCGAAAGCACCCGATGGAACTCCTAGATGACGAGGCTCAAGTGGAATCTTGTTTCGGTCCGTTTGGAGATAGTCTTAGTATTAGTGCAAGACAGGTGCACGGTTTGTTCCAAACAAAGCTCGGAAATCATTTTGACCGCACCCGATAGAACTCCTAGGTGACGAGGCTCAAGTGGAATCTCGTTTCGGTCCGTTTGGATATAGTGTTAGTATTAGTGCAAGATATGTGCACGGTTTGTAACAAACGTAACATAGGCTCAGAAATCGTTTTGCACGCACCCGATGGTACTACTAGGTGACGAGGCTCAAGTGGAATCTTGTTTCGGTCCATTTGGAGATAGTGTTAGTATTAGTGCAAGACAGGTGCACGGTTTGTTCCAAACAAGGCTCGAAAATCATTTTGACCGCACCCGATAGAACTCCTAGGTGACGAGGCTCAAGTGGAATCTCGTTTCGGTCCTTTTGGATATAGTGTTAGTATTAGTGAAAGATAGGTGCACGGTCTGTGCCAAACGTACCATAGGCCCAGAAATCGTTTTGGACGCACCATATGATACTCCTAGGTGACGAGGCTCAAGTGGAATCTTGTTTTGGTCTGTTTGGAGATAGTGTTAGTCTCAGTGCAAGAGAGGTGCACGGTTTGTGCCAAACAAGTCTCGGAAATCATTTCGGAAGCACCCGATGGAACTCCTAGATGACGAGGCTCAAGTGGAATCTCGTTTCGGTCTGTTTGGAGATAGTCTTAGTATTAGTGCAAGACAGGTGCACGGTTTGTTCCAAACAAGGCTCGGAAATCATTTTGACCGCACCCGATAGAACTCCTAGGTGACGAGGCTCAAGTGGAATCTCGTTTCGGTCCGTTTGGATATAGTGTTAGTATTAGTGCAAGATATGTGCACGGTTTGTAACAAACGTAACATAGGCTCAGAAATTGTTTTGCATGCACCCGATGGTACTCCTAGGTGACGAGGCTCAAGTGGAATCTTGTTTTGGTCCGTTTGGAGTTAGTGTTAGTATTAGTGCAAGATATGTGCACGGTTTGTTCCAAACAAGGCTCGGAAATTATTTTGACCGCACCCGATAGAACTCCTAGGTGACGAGGCTCACGTGAAATCTTGTTTCGGTCCGTTTGGATATAGTGTTAGTATTAGTGCAAGATATGTGGACGGTTTGTAACAAACGTAACATAGGCTCAGAAATTGTTTTGCACGCACCCAATGGTACTCCTAGGTGACGAGGCTCAAGTGGAATCTCGTTTCGGTCCATTTGGATATAGTGTTAGTATTATTGCAAGATATGTGCACGGTTTGTAACAAACGTAACATAGGCTTAGAAATCGTTTTGCACGCACCGGATGGTACTCCTAGGTGATGAGGCTCAAGTGGAATCTTGTTTCGGTCCGTTTGGAGATAGTGTTATTATTAGTGCAAGACAGGTGCACGGTTTGTTCCAAACAAGGCTCGAAAATCATTTTGACCGCACCCGATAGAACTCCTAGGTGACGAGGCTCAAGTGGAATCTCGTTTCGGTCCATTTGGATATAGTGTTAGTATTAGTGCAAGATAGGTGCATGGTCCGTGCTAAACGTACCATAGGCCCAGAAATCATTTGGACGCACCCGATGATACTCCTAGGTGACGAGGCTCAAGTGGAATCTTGTTTCGGTCCATTTGGAGATAGTGTTAGTATCAGTGCAAGAGAGGTGCACGGTGTGTGCCAAACAAGTCTCGGAAATCATTTCGGAAGCACCCGATGGAACTCCTAGATGACGAGGCTCAAGTGGAATCTCGTTTCGGTCCGTTTGGAGATAGTGTTAGTATTAGTGCAAGACAGGTGCACGGTTTGTTCCAAACAAAGCTCGTAAATCATTTTGACCGCACCCGATAGAACTACTAGGTGACGAGGCTCAAGTGGAATCTCATTTCGGTCCGTTTGGATATAGTGTTAGTATTAGTGCAAGATATGTGCACGGTTTGTAACAAACATAACATAGGCTCAGAAATCATTTTGCACGCACCCGATGGTACTCCTAAGTGACGAGGCTCAAGTGGAATCTTGTTTCGGTCCGTTTGGATTTAGTGTTAGTATTAGTGCAAGATAGGTGCACGGTTTGTTCCAAACAAGGCTCGGAAATTGTTTTGACCGCACCCGATAGAACTCCTAGGTGACGAGGCTCAAGTGAAATCTTGTTTCGGTCTGTTTGGATATAGTGTTAGTATTAGTGCAAGATAGGTGCACGGTTTGTGCCAAACATACCATAGGCTCAGAAATCGTTTTGGACGCACCTGATGGTACTCCTAGGTGACGAGGCTCAAGTGGAATCTCGTTTCGGTATGTTTGGATATAGTGTTAGTACTAGAGCAAGATATGTGCACGGTTTGTGCCAAACATACCATAGGCTCAGAAATTGTTTTGGACGGACCCGATGGTACTCCTAGGTGACGAGGCTCAAGTGGAATCTTGTTTCGGACCGTTTGGAGATAGTGTTAGTATCAATGGAAGATAGGTGCATGGTTTGTGCCAAACAAGGCTCGGAAATCATTTTAGAAGCACTCGACGGAACTCCTAGGTGACGAGGCTCAAGTGGAATCTTGTTTCAGTCCGTTTGGAGATAGTGTTAGTATTAGTGCAAGACAGGTGCACGGTTTGTTCCAAACAAGGCTCGGAAATCATTTTGACCGCACCCGATAGAACTCATAGGTGACGAGGCTCAAGTGGAATCTCGTTTCGGTCCGTTTGGATATAGTGTTAGTATTAGTGCAAGAAATGTGCACGGTTTGTAACAAACGTAACATAGGCTCAGAAATCGTTTTGCACACACCCGATGGTACTCCTAGATGATGAGGCTCAAGTGGAATCTTGTTTCGGTCCGTTTGGAGATAGTGTTAGTATCAGTGCAAGGTAGGTGCACGGTTTGTGCCAAACAAGGCTCGGAAATCATTTCGAAAGCACCCGATGGAACTCCTAGATGATGAGGCTCAAGTGGAATCTTGTTTCGGTCCGTTTGGAGATAGTCTTAGTATTAGTGCAAGACAGGTGCACGGTTTGTTCCAAACAAAGCTCGGAAATCATTTTGACCGCACCCGATAGAACTCCTAGGTGACAAGGCTCAAGTGGAATCTTGTTTCGGTCCGTTTTGATATAGTGTTAGTATTAGTGCAAGATATGTGCACGGTTTGTGCCAAACGTACCATAGGCTCAGAAATCGTTTTGGACGCACCCGATGGTACTCCTAGGTGACGAGGCTCAAGTGGAATCTTGTTTCGGTCCGTTTGGAGATAGTGTTAGTATTAGTGCAAGACAGGTGCACGGTTTGTTCCAAACAAGGCTCAGAAATCATTTTGACTACACCCGATAGAACTCCTAGGTGACGAGGCTCAAGTGGAATCTCGTTTCGGTCCGTTTGGAGATAGTGTTAGTATTAGTGCAAGATATGTGCACGGTTTGTAACAAATGTAACATAGGCTCAGAAATCGTTTTGCACGCACCCGATGGTACTCCTAGGTGATGAGGCTCAAGTGGAATCTTGTTTTGGTCCGTTTGGAGATAGTGTTAGTATCAGTGCAAGATAGGTGCACGGTTTGTGCCAAACAAGGCTCGGAAATCATTTCGGAAGCACGCGATGGAACTCCTAGATGACGAGGCTCAAGTGGAATCTTGTTTCGGTCCATTTGGAGATAGTGTTAGTATTAGTGCAAGACAGGTGCATGGTTTTGCCAAGCAAGGCTCGGAAATCATTTCGGATGCACCCGATGGAACTCCTAGATGACGAGGCTCAACTGGAATCTTGTTTCGGTCCGTTTGGAGATAGTGTTAGTATTAGTGCAAGACAGGTGCAGTGTTTGTTCCAAACAAGGCTCGAAAATCATTTTGACTGCACCCGATAGAACTCCTAGGTGACGAGGCTCAAGTGAAATCTCGTTCCGGTCCGTTTGGATATAGTGTTAGTATTAGTGCAAGATATGTGCACGGTTTGTAACAAATGTAACATAGGCTCAGAAATCGTTTTGCACGCACCCGATGGTGCTCCTAGGTGATGAGGCTCAAGTGGAATCTTGTTTTGGTCCGTTTGGAGATAGTGTTAGTATCAGTGCAAGATAGGTGCACGGTTTGTGCCAAACAAGGCTCGGAAATCATTTCCGAAGCACGCGATGGAACTCCTAGATGACGAGGCTCAAGTGGAATCTTGTTTCGGTCCATTTGGAGATAGTGTTAGTATTAGTGCAAGATATGTGCATGGTTTGTGCCAAACGTACCATAGGCTCAGAAATCGTTTTGGACGGACCCGATGGTACTCCTAGGTGATGAGGCTCAAGTGGAATCTTGTTTTGGTCCGTTTGGAGATAGTGTTAGTATCAATGGAAGATAGGTGCACGGTTTGTGCCAAACAAGGCTCGGAAATCATTTTAGAAGCACTCGATGGAACTCCTAGGTGACGAGGCTCAAGTGGAATCTTGTTTCAGTCCGTTTGGAGATAGTGTTAGTATTAGTGCAAGACAGGTGCATGGTTTGTTCCAAACAAGGCTCGGAAATCATTTTGACCGCACCCGATAGAACTCCTAGGTGACGAGGCTCAAGTGGAATCTCGTTTCGGTCCGTTTGGATATAGTGTTAGTATTAGTGCAAGAAATGTGCACGGTTTCTAACAAACGTAACATAGGCTCAGAAATCGTTTTGCACACACCCGATGGTACTCCTAGGTGATGAGGCTCAAGTGGAATCTTGTTTCGGTCCGTTTGGAGATAGTGTTAGTATCAGTGCAAGATAGGTGCACGGTTTGTGCCTAACAAGGCTCGGAAATCATTTCGAAAGCACCCGATGGAACTCCTAGATGACGAGGCTCAAGTGGAATCTTGTTTCGGTCCGTTTGGAGATAGTCTTAGTATTAGTGCAAGACAGGTGCACGGTTTGTTCCAAACAAAGCTCGGAAATCATTTTGACCGCACCCGATAGAACTCCTAGGTGACGAGGCTCAAGTGGAATCTCGTTTCGGTCCGTTTGGATATAGTGTTAGTATTAGTGCAAGATATGTGCACGGTTTGTAACAAACGTAACATAGGCTCAGAAATCGTTTTGCACGCACCCGATGGTACTACTAGGTGACGAGGCTCAAGTGGAATCTTGTTTCGGTCCATTTGGAGATAGTGTTAGTATTAGTGCAAGACAGGTGCACGGTTTGTTCCAAACAAGGCTCGAAAATCATTTTGACCGCACCCGATAGAACTCCTAGGTGACGAGGCTCAAGTGGAATCTCGTTTCGGTCCGTTTGGATATAGTGTTAGTATTAGTGAAAGATAGGTGCACGGTCTGTGCCAAACGTACCATAGGCCCAGAAATCGTTTTGGACGCACCATATGATACTCCTAGGTGACGAGGCTCAAGTGGAATCTTGTTTTGGTCTGTTTGGAGATAGTGTTAGTCTCAGTGCAAGAGAGGTGCACGGTTTGTGCCAAACAAGTCTCGGAAATCATTTCGGAAGCACCCGATGGAACTCCTAGATGACGAGGCTCAAGTGGAATCTCGTTTCGGTCTGTTTGGAGATAGTCTTAGTATTAGTGCAAGACAGGTGCACGGTTTGTTCCAAACAAGGCTCGGAAATCATTTTGACCGCACCCGATAGAACTCCTAGGTGACGAGGCTCAAGTGGAATCTCGTTTCGGTCCGTTTGGATATAGTGTTAGTATTAGTGCAAGATATGTGCACGGTTTGTAACAAACGTAACATAGGCTCAGAAATTGTTTTGCATGCACCCGATGGTACTCCTAGGTGACGAGGCTCAAGTGGAATCTTGTTTTGGTCCGTTTGGAGTTAGTGTTAGTATTAGTGCAAGATATGTGCACGGTTTGTTCCAAACAAGGCTCGGAAATTATTTTGACCGCACCCGATAGAACTCCTAGGTGACGAGGCTCACGTGTAATCTTGTTTCGGTCCGTTTGGATATAGTGTTAGTATTAGTGCAAGATATGTGGACGGTTTGTAACAAACGTAACATAGGCTCAGAAATTGTTTTGCACGCACCCAATGGTACTCCTAGGTGACGAGGCTCAAGTGGAATCTCGTTTCGGTCCATTTGGATATAGTGTTAGTATTATTGCAAGATATGTGCACGGTTTGTAACAAACGTAACATAGGCTTAGAAATCGTTTTGCACGCACCGGATGGTACTCCTAGTTGATGAGGCTCAAGTGGAATCTTGTTTCGGTCCGTTTGGAGATAGTGTTAGTATTAGTGCAAGACAGGTGCACGGTTTGTTCCAAACAAGGCTCGAAAATCATTTTGACCGCACCCGATAGAACTCCTAGGTGACGAGGCTCAAGTGGAATCTCGTTTCGGTCCATTTGGATATAGTGTTAGTATTAGTGCAAGATAGGTGCATGGTCCGTGCTAAACGTACCATAGGCCCAGAAATCATTTGGACGCACCCGATGATACTCCTAGGTGACGAGGCTCAAGTGGAATCTTGTTTCGGTCCATTTGGAGATAGTGTTAGTATCAGTGCAAGAGAGGTGCACGGTGTGTGCCAAACAAGTCTCGGAAATCATTTCGGAAGCACCCGATGGAACTCCTAGATGACGAGGCTCAAGTGGAATCTCGTTTCGGTCCGTTTGGAGATAGTGTTAGTATTAGTGCAAGACAGGTGCACGGTTTGTTCCAAACAAAGCTCGTAAATCATTTTGACCGCACCCGATAGAACTACTAGGTGACGAGGCTCAAGTGGAATCTCATTTCGGTCCGTTTGGATATAGTGTTAGTATTAGTGCAAGATATGTGCACGGTTTGTAACAAACATAACATAGGCTCAGAAATCATTTTGCACGCACCCGATGGTACTCCTAAGTGACGAGGCTCAAGTGGAATCTTGTTTCGGTCCGTTTGGATTTAGTGTTAGTATTAGTGCAAGATAGGTGCACGGTTTGTTCCAAACAAGGCTCGGAAATTGTTTTGACCGCACCCGATAGAACTCCTAGGTGACGAGGCTCAAGTGAAATCTTGTTTCGGTCCGTTTGGATATAGTGTTAGTATTAGTGCAAGATAGGTGCACAGTTTGTGCCAAACATACCATAGGCTCAGAAATCGTTTTGGACGCACCTGATGGTACTCCTAGGTGACGAGGCTCAAGTGGAATCTCGTTTCGGTATGTTTGGATATAGTGTTAGTACTAGAGCAAGATATGTGCACGGTTTGTGCCAAACATACCATAGGCTCAGAAATTGTTTTGGACGGACCCGATGGTACTCCTAGGTGACGAGGCTCAAGTGGAATCTTGTTTCGGTCCGTTTGGAGATAGTGTTAGTATCAATGGAAGATAGGTGCACGGTTTGTGCCAAACAAGGCTCGGAAATCATTTTAGAAGCACTCGATGGAACTCCTAGGTGACGAGGCTCAAGTGGAATCTTGTTTCAGTCCGTTTGGAGATAGTGTTAGTATTAGTGCAAGACAGGTGCACGGTTTGTTCCAAACAAGGCTCGGAAATCATTTTGACCGCACCCGATAGAACTCATAGGTGACGAGGCTCAAGTGGAATCTCGTTTCGGTCCGTTTGGATATAGTGTTAGTATTAGTGCAAGAAATGTGCACGGTTTGTAACAAACGTAACATAGGCTCAGAAATCGTTTTGCACACACCCGATGGTACTCCTAGATGATGAGGCTCAAGTGGAATCTTGTTTCGGTCCGTTTGGAGATAGTGTTAGTATCAGTGCAAGATAGGTGCACGGTTTGTGCCAAACAAGGCTCGGAAATCATTTCGAAAGCACCCGATGGAACTCCTAGATGACGAGGCTCAAGTGGAATCTTGTTTCGGTCCGTTTGGAGATAGTCTTAGTATTAGCGCAAGACAGGTGCACGGTTTGTTCCAAACAAAGCTCGGAAATCATTTTGACCGCACCCGATAGAACTCCTAGGTGACAAGGCTCAAGTGGAATCTTGTTTCGGTCCGTTTGGATATTGTGTTAGTATTAGTGCAAGATATGTGCACGGTTTGTGCCAAACGTACCATAGGCTCAGAAATCGTTTTGGACGCACCCGATGGTACTCCTAGGTGACGAGGCTCAAGTGGAATCTTGTTTCGGTCCGTTTGGAGATAGTGTTAGTATTAGTGCAAGACAGGTGCACGGTTTGTTCCAAACAAGGCTCAGAAATCATTTTGACTACACCCGATAGAACTCCTAGGTGACGAGGCTCAAGTGGAATCTCGTTTCGGTCCGTTTGGAGATAGTGTTAGTATTAGTGCAAGATATGTGCACGGTTTGTAACAAATGTAACATAGGCTCAGAAATCGTTTTGCACGCACCCGATGGTACTCCTAGGTGATGAGGCTCAAGTGGAATCTTGTTTTGGTCCGTTTGGAGATAGTGTTAGTATCAGTGCAAGATAGGTGCACGGTTTGTGCCAAACAAGGCTCGGAAATCATTTCAGAAGCACGCGATGGAACTCCTAGATGACGAGGCTCAAGTGGAATCTTGTTTCGGTCCATTTGGAGATAGTGTTAGTATTAGTGCAAGACAGGTGCATGGTTTTGCCAAGCAAGGCTCGGAAATCATTTCGGATGCACCCGATGGAACTCCTAGATGACGAGGCTCAACTGGAATCTTGTTTCGGTCCGTTTGGAGATAGTGTTAGTATTAGTGCAAGACAGGTGCAGTGTTTGTTCCAAACAAGGCTCGAAAATCATTTTGACTGCACCCGATAGAACTCCTAGGTGACGAGGCTCAAGTGAAATCTCGTTCCGGTCCGTTTGGATATAGTGTTAGTATTAGTGCAAGATATGTGCACGGTTTGTAACAAATGTAACATAGGCTCAGAAATCGTTTTGCACGCACCCGATGGTGCTCCTAGGTGATGAGGCTCAAGTGGAATCTTGTTTTGGTCCGTTTGGAGATAGTGTTAGTATCAGTGCAAGATAGGTGCACGGTTTGTGCCAAACAAGGCTCGGAAATCATTTCCGAAGCACGCGATGGAACTCCTAGATGACGAGGCTCAAGTGGAATCTTGTTTCGGTCCATTTGGAGATAGTGTTAGTATTAGTGCAAGATATGTGCATGGTTTGTGCCAAACGTACCATAGGCTCAGAAATCGTTTTGGACGGACCCGATGGTACTCCTAGGTGATGAGGCTCAAGTGGAATCTTGTTTCGGTCCGTTTGGAGATAGTGTTAGTATCAATGGAAGATAGGTGCACGGTTTGTGCCAAACAAGGCTCGGAAATCATTTTAGAAGCACTCGATGGAACTCCTAGGTGACGAGGCTCAAGTGGAATCTTGTTTCAGTCCGTTTGGAGATAGTGTTAGTATTAGTGCAAGACAGGTGCATGGTTTGTTCCAAACAAGGCTCAGAAATCATTTTGACCGCACCCGATAGAACTCCTAGGTGACGAGGCTCAAGTGGAATCTCGTTTCGGTCCGTTTGGATATAGTGTTAGTATTAGTGCAAGAAATGTGCACGGTTTCTAACAAACGTAACATAGGCTCAGAAATCGTTTTGCACACACCCGATGGTACTCCTAGGTGATGAGGCTCAAGTGGAATCTTGTTTCGGTCCGTTTGGAGATAGTGTTAGTATCAGTGCAAGATAGGTGCACGGTTTGTGCCAAACAAGGCTCGGAAATCATTTCGAAAGCACCCGATGGAACTCCTAGATGACGAGGCTCAAGTGGAATCTTGTTTCGGTCCGTTTGGAGATAGTCTTAGTATTAGTGCAAGACAGGTGCACGGTTTGTTCCAAACAAAGCTCGGAAATCATTTTGACCGCACCCGATAGAACTCCTAGGTGACGAGGCTCAAGTGGAATCTCGTTTCGGTCCGTTTGGATATAGTGTTAGTATTAGTGCACGGTTTGTAACAAACGTAACATAGGCTCAGAAATCGTTTTGCACGCACCCGATGGTACTACTAGGTGACGAGGCTCAAGTGGAATCGTGTTTCGGTCCATTTGGAGATAGTGTTAGTATTAGTGCAAGACAGGTGCACGGTTTGTTCCAAACAAGGCTCGAAAATCATTTTGACCGCACCCGATAGAACTCCTAGGTGACGAGGCTCAAGTGGAATCTCGTTTCGGTCCGTTTGGATATAGTGTTAGTATTAGTGAAAGATAGGTGCACGGTCTGTGCCAAACGTACCATAGGCCCAGAAATCGTTTTGGACGCACCATATGATACTCCTAGGTGACGAGGCTCAAGTGGAATCTTGTTTTGGTCTGTTTGGAGATAGTGTTAGTCTCAGTGCAAGAGAGGTGCACGGTTTGTGCCAAACAAGTCTCAGAAATCATTTCGGAAGCACCCGATGGAACTCCTAGATGACGAGGCTCAAGTGGAATCTCGTTTCGGTCTGTTTGGAGATAGTCTTAGTATTAGTGCAAGACAGGTGCACGGTTTGTTCCAAACAAGGCTCGGAAATCATTTTGACCGCACCCGATAGAACTCCTAGGTGACGAGGCTCAAGTGGAATCTCGTTTCGGTCCGTTTGGATATAGTGTTAGTATTAGTGCAAGATATGTGCACGGTTTGTAACAAACGTAACATAGGCTCAGAAATTGTTTTGCATGCACCCGATGGTACTCCTAGGTGACGAGGCTCAAGTGGAATCTTGTTTTGGTCCGTTTGGAGTTAGTGTTAGTATTAGTGCAAGATATGTGCACGGTTTGTTCCAAACAAGGCTCGGAAATTATTTTGACCGCACCCGATAGAACTCCTAGGTGACGAGGCTCACGTGAAATCTTGTTTCGGTCCGTTTGGATATAGTGTTAGTATTAGTGCAAGATATGTGGACGGTTTGTAACAAACGTAACATAGGCTCAGAAATTGTTTTGCACGCACCCAATGGTACTCCTAGGTGACGAGGCTCAAGTGGAATCTCGTTTCGGTCCATTTGGATATAGTGTTAGTATTATTGCAAGATATGTGCACGGTTTGTAACAAACGTAACATAGGCTTAGAAATCGTTTTGCACGCACCGGATGGTACTCCTAGGTGATGAGGCTCAAGTGGAATCTTGTTTCGGTCCGTTTGGAGATAGTGTTAGTATTAGTGCAAGACAGGTGCACGGTTTGTTCCAAACAAGGCTCGAAAATCATTTTGACCGCACCCGATAGAACTCCTAGGTGACGAGGCTCAAGTGGAATCTCGTTTTGGTCCATTTGGATATAGTGTTAGTATTAGTGCAAGATAGGTGCATGGTCCGTGCTAAACGTACCATAGGCCCAGAAATCATTTGGACGCACCCGATGATACTCCTAGGTGACGAGGCTCAAGTGGAATCTTGTTTCGGTCCATTTGGAGATAGTGTTAGTATCAGTGCAAGAGAGGTGCACGGTGTGTGCCAAACAAGTCTCGGAAATCATTTCGGAAGCACCCGATGGAACTCCTAGATGACGAGGCTCAAGTGGAATCTCGTTTCGGTCCGTTTGGAGATAGTGTTAGTATTAGTGCAAGACAGGTGCACGGTTTGTTCCAAACAAAGCTCGTAAATCATTTTGACCGCACCCGATAGAACTACTAGGTGACGAGGCTCAAGTGGAATCTCATTTCGGTCCGTTTGGATATAGTGTTAGTATTAGTGCAAGATATGTGCACGGTTTGTAACAAACATAACATAGGCTTAGAAATCATTTTGCACGCACCCGATGGTACTCCTAGGTGACGAGGCTCAAGTGGAATCTTGTTTCGGTCCGTTTGGATTTAGTGTTAGTATTAGTGCAAGATAGGTGCACGGTTTGTTCCAAACAAGGCTCGGAAATTATTTTGACCGCACCCGATAGAACTCCTAGGTGACGAGGCTCAAGTGAAATCTTGTTTCGGTCCGTTTGGATATAGTGTTAGTATTAGTGCAAGATAGGTGCACGGTTTGTGCCAAACGTACCATAGGCTCAGAAATCGTTTTGGACGCACCTGATGGTACTCCTAGGTGACGAGGCTCAAGTGGAATCTCGTTTCGGTATGTTTGGATATAGTGTTAGTACTAGAGCAAGATATGTGCACGGTTTGTGCCAAACATACCATAGGCTCAGAAATTGTTTTGGACGGACCCGATGGTACTCCTAGGTGACGAGGCTCAAGTGGAATCTTGTTTCGGTCCGTTTGGAGATAGTGTTAGTATCAATGGAAGATAGGTGCACGGTTTGTGCCAAACAAGGCTCGGAAATCATTTTAGAAGCACTCGATGGAACTCCTAGGTGACGAGGCTCAAGTGGAATCTTGTTTCAGTCCGTTTGGAGATAGTGTTAGTATTAGTGCAAGACAGGTGCACGGTTTGTTCCAAACAAGGCTCGGAAATCATTTTGACCGCACCCGATAGAACTCCTAGGTGACGAGGCTCAAGTGGAATCTCGTTTCGGTCCGTTTGGATATAGTGTTAGTATTAGTGCAAGAAATGTGCACGGTTTGTAACAAACGTAACATAGGCTCAGAAATCGTTTTGCACACACCCGATGGTACTCCTAGATGATGAGGCTCAAGTGGAATCTTGTTTCGGTCCGTTTGGAGATAGTGTTAGTATCAGTGCAAGATAGGTGCACGGTTTGTGCCAAACAAGGCTCGGAAATCATTTCGAAAGCACCCGATGGAACTCCTAGATGACGAGGCTCAAGTGGAATCTTGTTTCGGTCCGTTTGGAGATAGTCTTAGTATTAGTGCAAGACAGGTGCACGGTTTGTTCCAAACAAAGCTCAGAAATCATTTTGACCGCACCCGATAGAACTCCTAGGTGACAAGGCTCAAGTGGAATCTTGTTTCGGTCCGTTTGGATATAGTGTTAGTATTAGTGCAAGATATGTGCACGGTTTGTGCCAAACGTACCATAGGCTCAGAAATCGTTTTGGACGCACCCGATGGTACTCCTAGGTGACGAGGCTCAAGTGGAATCTTGTTTCGGTCCGTTTGGAGATAGTGTTAGTATTAGTGCAAGACAGGTGCACGGTTTGTTCCAAACAAGGCTCAGAAATCATTTTGACTACACCCGATAGAACTCCTAGGTGACGAGGCTCAAGTGGAATCTCGTTTCGGTCCGTTTGGAGATAGTGTTAGTATTAGTGCAAGATATGTGCACGGTTTGTAACAAATGTAACATAGGCTCAGAAATCGTTTTGCACGCACCCGATGGTACTCCTAGGTGATGAGGCTCAAGTGGAATCTTGTTTTGGTCCGCTTGGAGATAGTGTTAGTATCAGTGCAAGATAGGTGCACGGTTTGTGCCAAACAAGGCTCGGAAATCATTTCGGAAGCACGCGATGGAACTCCTAGATGACGAGGCTCAAGTGGAATCTTGTTTCGGTCCATTTGGAGATAGTGTTAGTATTAGTGCAAGACAGGTGCATGGTTTTGCCAAGCAAGGCTCGGAAATCATTTCGGATGCACCCGATGGAACTCCTAGATGACGAGGCTCAACTGGAATCTTGTTTCGGTCCGTTTGGAGATAGTGTTAGTATTAGTGCAAGACAGGTGCAGTGTTTGTTCCAAACAAGGCTCGAAAATCATTTTGACTGCACCCGATAGAACTCCTAGGTGACGAGGCTCAAGTGAAATCTCGTTCCGGTCCGTTTGGATATAGTGTTAGTATTAGTGCAAGATATGTGCACGGTTTGTAACAAATGTAACATAGGCTCAGAAATCGTTTTGCACGCACCCGATGGTGCTCCTAGGTGATGAGGCTCAAGTGGAATCTTGTTTTGGTCCGTTTGGAGATAGTGTTAGTATCAGTGCAAGATAGGTGCACGGTTTGTGCCAAACAAGGCTCGGAAATCATTTCCGAAGCACGCGATGGAACTCCTAGATGACGAGGCTCAAGTGGAATCTTGTTTCGGTCCATTTGGAGATAGTGTTAGTATTAGTGCAAGACAGGTGCACGGTTTGTTCCAAACAAGGCTCGGAAATCATTTTGACCGCACCTGATAGAACTCCTAGGTGACGAGGCTCAAGTGGAATCTCGTTTCGGTCCATTTGGATATAGTGTTAGTATTAGTGCAAGATATGTGGACGGTTTGTAACAAATGTAACATAGGCTCAGAAATTGTTTTGCACGCACCCAATGGTACTCCTAGGTGACAAGGCTCAAGTGATATGAACCCGCTAGGGTTGATCCCGATCTTTCGATGAGAGAAGGTGGATAACTCGATTTGGGGATGGAGATGACGTTCACGGCCCGACTACAACCATCCAAGCATGCTGCGCCTTAGCAACCGATACACCACCTCCAACGGCCGTCGCGATCTTGTGGAGCACGATCAACCAAACCACTAGGGTAATTCCTGCAAGCAATCGAGGAACAAGCAAGAACAAGTAGAACAAGCAACTCAATTGCAAATATGGAGATGAAAACCAATCTGAAATCACAAAGTTGGGGTTCTGAATCGAGTAGAACGGATGGTCTAGTCGACACACGCGTCTACAAGGAAGTAGCAATGGCTAAACTTTCAACAAAACAAAACCCAATCTGTTTGTGGCGGCTCTAATCCTTATTAATACCTAGGGAACGACCATGGGGGTGTTGGGGTCGTTCTCCAACCCTAGGACGCATCCCTAATGGACCCAACTTGATACATGGGCCGTCGCCCCAAAATAGGGTGACGCAGCACCAAAGGCAGAAAAGGTCCCGGCGTTGAAACGACGACTACGGAAGCATCGGATAAGATATAGCCATGAGTCCAGATCCGTTGGAAAATAGACTTGATAAGCTTTCCAAAAAGTGCTAGAACGTCCCAATCGGAGTCCATATGAAGTCGTGGTGACCGTCGCAATTTGGGACTATTTTGCAGTCCGAATTCAACTTCCAAAACGTGTTGGACTTGGACTCTTTCTTTCCTTGGGACCAAAGTGACGTGGTGGCCTAGTGGAGGACGTTAGGAATACATGGATTTGGTCCCCAATCAACTTCATTAACCTTCCATGTTTTCCATATGCAATCAAACCTTCCCTTGATCCATGTAAGTAATTCTGAAAATGAGAATGAACACACATCATGGTGCAGCATCAATTCATCAAATGCATCATTGATAAGCCTCATATAGAATGGTTGCACCTTTGGTATAGAAGTGGTTGGCATGGTCATATTTGAGCCAATGATGTCCTCATCATTCTCCCCTTCTTGACAGCAAACCGTCCTCGGTTTGACCTTTGTTGGAGGATGTGTTGTAGGTAAAAGTGAACCATGCTCCCCTTCTTGATATTTATCCTGTTGCATATGGAAAAAACTAGGAAAACTTTGCAAGACATCATTAGTGTTAGTGCAGCAATCAATTGGATCATGGTATTGTGGCCCAAAAGGATATTTTAGATTAGAGCAAATATAAACTTTATGCACCAAATATTCTCCTTTGTTGTCATATTTGCCAATTGCATGAAGCGAACAATGATTAAAACTTGGCAAACCAGAATCAAATTTAAGTTTATCTTTTAGACAATTTAGATTACACAGAATATCAAATTCAATATAACCCAAAGTATTTAAAGAGGACAGCAAATTCAGTTCATCTTGTGCACATGTAATAGGATGAAAAAGCTTATCTTCAGCACATTTGTATGGTTCCAAACCAAAAATATCACACTTATTCGCTACTTGTGGCAGAGTAAAAGAATCATCAGCACACAACTCCTCTTTATCACAAGAAACAGCAAGTAATTCATTTTGTGACAAAGGAAAATCAGTAGTGGGTTCCACTATTTGTTGCTCTTCATTAGCATGCAGAGTGGACAAATTTTGAACATTATGGGTCACATCATTCTTATTCACAGATAATAGAATCTCTTTTTCAGCATTGAGAGCAAGACAAAACAATTGACTAATATGGCAATATGATTTGCTAATTAACAAGGTTCGAATTTCAGAATTGAGCCCTCTCATGAACCTACTCATAACATCTTTCATGCATTCATCCAATCCACTAAACATGATACAAATCTTAAAATCATGGTAGTATTGTTTCACAGTCTTACTACCCTGCTTCAAGTTGTCTAATTTTGCAAGCAAATAATCAGCATAATATGCTGGAATGAATACATCTCTAAAAATAAATTTGAAGTCTTCCCAAGATTCTAGAACTTTCTTGTGCCTACAAATGTGTTTCCATTCTAGCAAAGCAAATTCAGTCAAAACATTGGAGGCAATATAAATCTTTTGTTTCTCAGACAGGTCATGCTCATCAAATTCATTATCTACTTTTAGCTCCCAATCAATGTAAGCTTGAGGATCAAACTTACCATCATATAACGGCAAGTGTTGAATGACATCCTGAATATGAGGGTCTAGTTTCAACAGCTCAAAAATCTCCATATCACCTGCCATGATTAGTAGAAAACAAGAAACACAAAAATAATATGTATCCTCCTATCAACTACTAGGATGTGTCGGTTGTAATTCTCTCAAACTCAACTTATTAAAACAAGCCCTTACAAGTTCTTACCAAGCCAAACAGGAGGTGACGGCAACCAACAAGTCTGCAACCATGGAATGAAGTGTATCGGTGCCGCAACAACAACACCTGTCAAGCTGTAGTCGAAATATGTGGAGCTATAGGTGGGCTAAAGCAAGGAAGTACTAGAACCACTTTAGTTGCAAGCAAATTGAACAAACGCTCAACGGCGTTATTATGCTGGTCCTAGGCTAGTACGTGCTAGAGACGCGAGCCTGGACACAAACAAAGTCACTGAGCTGCAGCAAAGAAGGATCACAAGGACAGGAATAACAACAAAAGAAAACCCTTCTCTTCTTCTTTCTCTTTCTTTTCTTTCTTTCTTTCTATCTTTCTTTTCTTTCTTTCTTTTCTTTCTTTCTTCTATCTTTTTTTCTGTTTTTTTTTCAACTAGCACAAAACTGAAATTTTTGCAACAAGAATTAACAAGCTACTTACAACAATTAAATGTTTCCTTGGGAAGGGTGATTTAGTAGCAAAGTCAAACAAGTGGTTGTTTTGCAAAACCAGCAGACGCGCAAATCTCCAGGGCAATTGCGAAGCGCTCAGAATGAATTTCGGAGCAAGCTCTGATCCGTTGGAAAGAGGACAAGTTAAGGTTTCCAGATTGTATTTAAACTCCCTATTCAGACTCCTGACAAAGGAAATATGGTGCTTTTCTTTTCAGGATAAAACAGGACTCCGAATCAAATTCTATCTTGATCTTGTTGGATTTCCTTTTTGTAGATGGAAATATGGACGTGGATGAAACCTCCAAGGACGTGGCTAGGATAATGGTGGTAAACAAAACAAAAGAATTTGGAAATCCACTCGGATTCGTTGAGAGAAACAAATAAACTCAAATCTGCTATGGTGACAGAAACATGACTAGAACTCGAAACTCTAAACGACTAAACGCTAAGACCAGCAACTTAACATGACGATGCACCCGTTAATTCAATAAGCCCTAACTAAGCAGTAATAGTATTAAGCACAAAGGGTTTTTGGGATTATGGAGAACTAATCTACTAATTTTGTTTTGGCTTTTTCTGGACTATAGGAGATTAAAAACAACAAAGAACTGGAAGTCTCTCACCGATCAACCTTGCTTTGATACCAACTGATATGAACCCGCTAGGGTTGATCCCGATCTTTCGATGAGAGAAGGTGGATAACTTGATTTGGGGATGGAGATGACGTTCACGGCCCGACTACAACCATCCAAGCATGCTGCGCCTTAGCAACCGATACACCACCTCCAACGGCCGTCGCGATCTTGTGGAGCACGATCAACCAAACCACTAGGGTAATTCCTGCAAGCAATCGAGGAACAAGCAAGAACAAGTAGAACAAGCAACTCAATTGCAAATATGGAGATGAAAACCAATCTGAAATCACAAAGTTGGGGTTCTGAATCGAGTAGAACGGATGGTCTAGTCGACACACGCGTCTACAAGGAAGTAGCAATGGCTAAACTTTCAACAAAACAAAACCCAATCTGTTTGTGGCGGCTCTAATCCTTATTAATACCTAGGGAACGACCATGGGGGTGTTGGGGTCGTTCTCCAACCCTAGGACGCGTCCCTAATGGACCCAACTTGATACATGGGCCGTCGCCCCAAAATAGGGTGACGCAGCACCAAAGGCAGAAAAGGTCCCGGCGTTGAAACGACGACTACGGAAGCATCGGATAAGATATAGCCATGAGTCCAGATCCGTTGGAAAATAGACTTGATAAGCTTTCCAAAAAGTGCTAGAACGTCCCAATCGGAGTCCGTATGAAGTCGTGGTGACCGTCGCAATTTGGGACTATTTTGCAGTCCGAATTCAACTTCCAAAACGTGTTGGACTTGGACTCTTTCTTTCCTTGGGACCAAAGTGACGTGGTGGCCTAGTGGAGGACGTTAGGAATACATGGATTTGGTCCCCAATCAACTTCATTAACCTTCCATGTTTTCCATATGCAATCAAACCTTCCCTTGATCCATGTAAGTAATTCTGAAAATGAGAATGAACACACATCATGGTGCAGCATCAATTCATCAAATGCATCATTGATAAGCCTCATATAGAATGGTTGCACCTTTGGTATAGAAGTGGTTGGCATGGTCATATTTGAGCCAATGATGTCCTCATCATCAAGTGGAATCTCGTTTCGGTCCATTTGGATATAGTGTTAGTATTAGTGCAAGATATGTGCACGGTTTGTAACAAACGTAACATAGGCTTAGAAATCGTTTTGCACGCACCGAATGGTACTCCTAGGTTATGAGGCTCAAGTGGAATCTTGTTTCGGTCCGTTTGGAGATAGTGTTAGTATTAGTGCAAGATAGGTGCACGGTTTGTTCCAAACAAGGCTCGAAAATCATTTTGACCGCACCCGATAGAACTCCTAGGTGACGAGGCTCAAGTGGAATCTCGTTTTGGTCCGTTTGGATATAGTGTTAGTATTAGTGCAAGATAGGTGCATGGTCCGTGCTAAACGTACCATAGGCCTAGAAATCATTTTGGACGCACCCGATGATACTCCTAGGTGACGAGGCTCAAGTGGAATCTTGTTTCGGTCCATTTGGAGATAGTGTTAGTATCAGTGCAAGAGAGGTGCACGGTGTGTGCCAAACAAGTCTCGGAAATCATTTCGGAAGCACCCGATGGACTCCTAGATGACGAGGCTCAAGTGGAATCTCGTTTCGGTCCGTTTGGAGATAGTGTTAGTATTAGTGCAAGACAGGTGCACGGTTTGTTCCAAACAAAGCTCGGAAATCATTTTGACCGCACCCGATAGAACTACTAGGTGACGAGGCTCAAGTGAAATCTCATTTCGGTCCGTTTGGATATAGTGTTAGTATTAGTGCAAGATATGTGCATGGTTTGTAACAAACATAACATAGGCTCAGAAATCATTTTGCACGCACCCGATGGTACTCCTAGGTGACGAGGCTCAAGTGGAATCTTGTTTTGGTCCGTTTGGATTTAGTGTTAGTATTAGTGCAAGATAGGTGCACGGTTTGTTCCAAACAAGGCTCGGAAATTATTTTGACCGCACCCGATAGAACTCCTAGGTGACGAGGCTCAAGTGAAATCTCGTTTCGGTCCGTTTGGATATAGTGTTAGTATTCGTGCAAGATAGGTGCACGGTTTGTGCTAAACGTACCATAGGCTCAGAAATCGTGTTGGACGCAAATGATGGTACTCCTAGGTGACGAGGCTCCAGTGGAATCTCGTTTCGGTACGTTTGGATATAGTGTTAGTACTAGAGCAAGATATGTGCATGGTTTGTGCCAAACATACCATAGGCTCAGAAATCGTTTTGGACGGACCCGATGGTACTCCTAGGTGATGAGGCTCAAGTGGAATCTTGTTTCGGTCCGTTTGGAGATAGTGTTAGTATCAATGGAAGATAGGTGCACGGTTTGTGCCAAACAAGGCTCGGAAATCATTTTAGAAGCACTCGATGGAACTCCTAGGTGACGAGGCTCAAGTGGAATCTTGTTTCAGTCCGTTTGGAGATAGTGTTAGTATTAGTGCAAGACAGGTGCATGGTTTGTTCCAAACAAGGCTCGGAATCATTTTGACCGCACCCGATAGAACTCCTAGGTGACGAGGCTCAAGTGGAATCTCGTTTCGGTCCGTTTGGATATAGTGTTAGTATTAGTGCAAGAAATGTGCACGGTTTCTAACAAACGTAACATAGGCTCAGAAATCGTTTTGCACACACCCGATGGTACTCCTAGGTGATGAGGCTCAAGTGGAATCTTGTTTCGGTCCGTTTGGAGATAGTGTTAGTATCAGTGCAAGATAGGTGCACGGTTTGTGCCAAACAAGGCTCGGAAATCATTTCGAAAGCACCCGATGGAACTCCTAGATGACGAGGCTCAAGTGGAATCTTGTTTCGGTCCGTTTGGAGATAGTCTTAGTATTAGTGCAAGACAGGTGCACGGTTTGTTCCAAACAAAGCTCGGAAATCATTTTGACCGCACCCGATAGAACTCCTAGGTGACGAGGCTCAAGTGGAATCTCGTTTCGGTCCGTTTGGATATAGTGTTAGTATTAGTGCAAGATATGTGCACGGTTTGTAACAAACGTAACATAGGCTCAGAAATCGTTTTGCACGCACCCGATGGTACTACTAGGTGACGAGGCTCAAGTGGAATCTTGTTTCGGTCCATTTGGAGATAGTGTTAGTATTAGTGCAAGACAGGTGCACGGTTTGTTCCAAACAAGGCTCGAAAATCATTTTGACCGCACCCGATAGAACTCCTAGGTGACGAGGCTCAAGTGGAATCTCGTTTCGGTCCGTTTGGATATAGTGTTAGTATTAGTGAAAGATAGGTGCATGGTTTGTGCCAAACGTACCATAGGCTCAGAAATCATTTTGGACGCACCCGATTGTACTCCTTGGTGACAAGGCTCAAGTGGAATCTCATTTCGGTACGTTTGGAGATAGTGTTAGTATCAATGCAAGATAGGTGCACGGTTTGTGCCAAACAAGGCTCGGAAATCATTTCAGAAGCACCCGATGGAACTCCTAGGTGACGAGGCTCAAGTGGAATCTTGTTTCGGTCCGTTTGGAGATAGTGTTAGTATTAGTGCAAGACAGGTGCACGGTTTGTTCCAAACAAGGCTTGGAAATCATTTTGACCACACCCAATAGAACTCCTAGGTGACGAGGCTCAAGTGGAATCTCGTTTCGGTCCGTTTGGGTATAGTGTTAGTATTAGTGCAAGATATGTGCACGGTTTGTAACAAACGTAACATAGGCTCAGAAATCATTTTGCACACACCCGATGGTACTCCTTGGTGACGAGGCTCAAGTGGAATCTTGTTTCGGTCCGTTTGGAGTTAGTGTTAGTATTAGTGCAAGATAGGTGCACGGTTTGTTCCAAACATGGCTCGGAAATTATTTTGACCGCACCCGATAGAACTCCTAGGTGACGAGGCTCAAGTGGAATCTCGTTTCGCTCTGTTTGGATATAGTGTCAGTATTAGTGCAAGATAGGTGCACGGTCTATGCCAAACGTACCATAGGCTCAGAAATCATTTTGGACGCACCTGATGGTACTCCTAGGTGACGAGGCTCAAGTGGAATCTTGTTTCGGTCTGTTAGGAGATAGTGTTAGTCTCTGTGCAAGAGAGGTGCACGGTTCGTGCCAAACAAGGCTCGGAAATCATTTCGGAAGCACCCGATGGAACTCCTAGATGACGAGGCTCAAGTGGAATCTTATTTTGGTCCGTTTGGAGATAGTATTAGTATTAGTGCAAGATAGGTGCACGGTTTGTTCCAAACAAGGCTCGGAAATCATTTTGACCGCACCCGATATAACTCCTAGGTGACGAGGCTCAAGTGGAATCTCATTTCGATCCATTTGGATATAGTGTTAGTATTAGTGCAAGATATGTGCACGGTTTGTAACAAACGTAACATAGGCTCAGAAATCGTTTTGCACGCACCTGACGGTACTCCTAGGTGACGAAGCTTAAGTGGAATCTTGTTTTAGTCCGTTTGGAGATAGTGTTAGTATCAGTGCAAGATAGGTGCATGGTTTTGCCAAGCAAGGCTCGGAAATCATTTCGGAAGCACCCGATGGAACTCCTAGATGACGAGGCTCAACTGGAATCTTGTTTCGGTCTGTTTGGAGATAGTGTTAGTATCAGTGCAAGACAGGTGCAGTGTTTGTTCCAAATAAGGCTCGGAAATCATTTTGACTGCACCCGATAGAACTCCTAGGTGACGAGGCTCAAGTGAAATCTCATTCCGGTCCGTTTGGATATAGTGTTAGTATTAGTGCAGGATATGTGCACGGTTTGTAACAAATGTAACATAGGCTCAGAAATCGTTTTGCACGCACCCGATGGTACTCCTAGGTGATGAGGCTCAAGTGGAATCTTGTTTTGGTCCGTTTGGAGATAGTGTTAGTATCAGTGCAAGATAGGTGCACGGTTTGTGCCAAACAAGGCTCGGAAATCATTTGGAAGCACGCGATGGAACTCCTAGATGACGAGGCTCAAGTGGAATCTTGTTTCGTCCATTTGGAGATAGTGTTTAGTATTAGGTGCAAAGACAGGTGCACGGTTTGTTCCAACAAGGCTCGGAAATCATTTGAACCGCACCTGATAGAACTCCTAGGTGACGAGGCTCAAGTGAATCTCGTTTCGGTCCCATTTGGATATAGTGTTAGTATTAGTGCAAAGATATGTGGGACGGTTTGTAACAAACGTAACATAGGCTCAGAAATTGTTTTGCACGCAACCCAATGGGTACTCCGTAGGTGACGAGGCTCAAGTGGGAATCTCGTTTCAGTCCATTTGGATATAGTGGTTAGTATTAGTGCAAGATATGTTGCATGGTTTGTAACAAACGTAACATAGGCTTAGAAATCGTTTGCACGCACCGGATGGTACTCCTAGGTGATGAGGGCTCAAGTGGAATCTTGTTTCGGTCCGTTTGGGAGATAGTGTTAGTATTAGTGCAAGACAGGTGCACGTTTTGTTCCAAACAAGGCTCGAAAATCATTTTGGGAAAACCGCACCCGATAGGAACTCCTAGGTGACGAGGCTCAAGTTGGAATCTCGTTTCGTCCATTTGGATATAGTGTTAGTATTAGTGCAAGATAGGTGCATGGTCCGTGCTAACGTACCATAGCCACAGAAATCATTTGGGGGAAGCACCCGATGATACTCCTAGGTGACGAGGCGCAAGTGGAATCTTGTTTCGGTCCATTTGGAGGATAGTGTTAGTATCAGTGCAAGAGAAGGTGCACGGTGTGTGCCAAACAAGTCTCGGAAATCATTTCGGAAGCACCCGATGGAACTCCTAGATGACAGGCTCAAGTGGAATCTCGTTTCGGTCCGTTTGGAGATAGTGTTAGTATTAGTGCAAGACAGGTGCACGGTTTGTTCCAAACAAAGCTCGTAAATCATTTTGACCGCACCCGATAGAACTACTAGGTGATGAGGCTCAAGTGGAATCTCATTTCGGTCCGTTTGGATATAGTGTTAGTATTAGTGCAAGATACGTGCACGGTTTGTAACAAACATAACATAGGCTCAGAAATCATTTTGCACGCACCCGATGGTACTCCTAGGTGACGAGGCTCAAGTGGAATCTTGTTTCGGTCCGTTTGGATTTAGTGTTAGTATTAGTGCAAGATAGGTGCACGGTTTGTTCCAAACAAGGCTCGGAAATTATTTTGACCGCACCCGATAGAACTCCTAGGTGACGAGGCTCAAGTGAAATCTTCGTTTCGGTCCGTTGGATATAGTGTTAGTATTAGTGCAAGATAGGTGCCCGGTTTTTGTGGCCAAACGTACATAGGCCAGAAATCGTTTCGGACGCAGCCTGATGGTACTCCTAGGTTACGAGGCTCAAGTGGACTCTCGTTTCGGTATGTTTGGATATAGTGTTTAGTACTAGAGCAAGATCTGGTGCACGGTTTGTGCCAAACGTACCATAGGCTCAGAAATTGTTTGGACGACCCGATGGTACTCCTAGGTGACGAGGCTCAAGTGGAATCTTTGTTTCAGTCCGTTTGGAGATAGTGTTAGTATTAGTGCAAGACAGGTGCATGGTATTGTTCCAAACAAGGCTCGGAAATCATTTTGACCGCACCCGATAGAACTCCTAGGTGACGACAGGCTCAGTGGAATTCGTTTCGGTCCGTTTGGATATAGTGTTAGGATTAGTGCAAGAAATGTGCACGGTTTCTAACAAACGTAACAAATGCTCAGAGAATCGTTTTGCACACACCCGATGGTACTCCTAGGTGATGAGGCTCAAGTGGAATCTTGTTTCGGTCCGTTTGGAGATAGTGTTAGTATCAGTGCAAGATAGGTGCACGGTTTGTGCCAAACAAGTCCTAAATCATTTCGGAAGCACCCGATGGAACTCCTAGATGACGAGGCTCAAGTGGAATCTTGTTTCGGTCCATTTGGAGAATAGTGTTAGTATTAGTGCAAGACAGGTGCACGGTTTGTTCCAAACAAGGCTCGAACATCATTTTGACCGCACCCGATAGAACTCCTAGGTGACAGAGGGCTCAAGTGGAATCTCGTTTCGGTCCGTTTTGGATATAGTGTTAGTATTAGTGAAAGATGTAGGTGTCAAACGGTCTGTGCCAAACGTACATAGGCCCCAGAAAAATCGTTTGGGACGCACCATATGAGACTCCCGAGGTGACGATGCTCAAGTGAATCTTGGTGTTGGTCTGTTTGGAGATAGTGTTAGTCTCAGTGCAAGAGAGGTGCACGGTTTGTGCCAAACAAGTCTCGGAAATCATTTCGGAAGCACCCGATGGAACTCCTAGATGACGAG